>NC_092202.1:687500-757500 GCF_043641665.1 Enoplosus armatus | reverse complement strand
AGAGAAAAATAATGAAATTTACAGGTTTTTACGGTTTTAAAATGCTGGTCAGTTTGACTTCATTAATCAACATTAATCCAGATGTTAATTTTCTTGGTAAAAGGCTTATTTTTTACTCTGAATACAGTAAATATGATTTAAAATACTTTTTACTTTTAATACTTTATTGGATATGTGTTATTATGTGTCACTTTGTGTTGGACAAATCCTTCTCTTCCTCTCTTTTGTTATCTGATTTAAATCCATAAAGCCAAATTCATATTTTTATATCAAAGTCAGGTGCACATGATTTCATTATTTCTCTCTAAAAACAGCAGCCCAGATGTTTCTATCGTGCTGCCTACTGGATTATTAGTGCATTATTAGAGTCATTAGTTCTCTGTTTCATCGATCAATCAGGTGTGTCGTGTCGTTTCCAGGTGTGTGTTTGCTGTGTTGGTCCGACGTGTTGCTGGCACGACCTGGACAACAGCGAGTACGACTGTTGGCCTCTGGACAAACCCAACGAATACAACATGATCGACTGTGGAGGTGAGATTCTGACTCTGTGTTCAGGTCTCAGAGTTAACAGCTGATCCGATACTCAACAAGTGTATTGTGATTTTATCTAGCTATTTAATGTAAACAAGACACAAAGCCTTTGGGAGTATGTTAACTTTAAATCTTCAATTAAAAAGTTTAGTTTTATCTTGTTCTTGAGTAAATACTACAGAAGTAAAGTTAGGTTATTTGTCTGATTGCCGGTCAATCTCTCTCTCTCTTTGATATTCATTGTCTCTCGCCCAGGTCTGGAGATGGCATGGGTGGTCCGTCCTCCAGAGACGGTGAAGACCGGTGAGGTGTTCAGTGTCACATACTCGGTAACGGCCCAGGACTCTTTCTACCACTGGGCCATCAAAAACCACATCTTCACACACAGGTTGATACATCCGTTATACTGGCTCACAACTGGTTATAATGGATTTAAACCAGAGTAACTGACCTACACTTCTTTACACCAGTTTTAGACTGGACGAACTAAATTGTACTGGGATCCAAACTGGATCTTATCCTGGTCTGAACTGGTCTGGTGTGTGTATGTATTTAGTTCCATAGTAAACGCTGAAGCAGCTCGGAGGTTTTGTGAACATCACGACTGTCCGACCAACTGGAAAGACGCTGACGGAGAAAACTGCTGCATTCATCACGCTAACATCCACTCCTGTCCACTGGGACACATGGTACATACTTTGATTTTTAACTTTCTTTGTTCGTCTTCCTCACTCTTCGAAGCAGTAGCGATGTCTAAAACTTGGGGATAGTTTCGAACAAACCACAGCTAGCTCCCACATATTATAACATACATGTTGCTAATGTTAATGTTGTGTGGATGGATGAATAACAGATTCCAATGAGTGCGCAATTTTAATTATTTTAATTACCAATCTTCACATGCCATCATTAAACTATCAGTACAATCATTAGTAAATAGTAAATGCAGGTAAGGATTCACAGAACTGAATCGGGTTTGTTCTGGAGAGGCCTTGTTCACTCCGGGTTTCAACACTCAACAGGAAATAAAATCAGATCATAAATCTGAATCAGTAACCAGAACTCCATCTGTCAGGTAACTGTTTCCCTGCAAAATGCAGTGCAGGAAATGTAGAAAGTCCCTTAAATGAAAATATTCAAGTAAAGTACCAGAACCTCTAACCTGTACTTAAGTACAGTAATGGCGTATATGTACTAAGCAGTGGCGAGCCGTGCATTTCACACCTAGGCCTTCAGTGATGTCCTACACTGAATGAATCCACCTCTTAATACCATCATTATGACGCCATGGCTCTCGAAACCATACATTTATACAGAAACAAACATAGTCGAGTACAACTACTTTATTTCCGGAGCATTTAAAATCAATACACCCGTATTAACAATTAAGAGTAGTAAAGTAAAAGTTATATGTTCGCTTGGATACTGTCACAACTTAAAAATAAAAGGCAATCAGTCTACAAAGTTTTAAGTCCACTAAACAGCACATTGTCGCACCCGCAAAGCAGTTTTCTTCTCCTCCTTCAGCCATTGTGGGTTGAAAAAAAACAGCGAAATTAACGCGAATTAAGTAGTTTTAGCTCGTTCGAGTCGCTAACGGGACACCAGCTTCCATTTGGTTAACTGCACTCTAATAGCGCTGCCTCTCACTAGTGCGTATCCAATCAGAGAACGTGAACGAGTCACGTTCAACGTGATACCTGCTAGCTGGCCCTGATGTCAACTCGAAATCTGATTGGTTATCACAATCTGTCTGTTTCAGTTCATTTAAGTGTACAGGCGCCCCCACTGTTAATTCTGAAGGCCTCGGGAAGATTTCTTGGAGCCTGGCAACATATGACAGCTGAAATATGATTGGATGAAAGCTCTAACATAAATATACAATGCTGGAAGCAGCGCAACCAAGAGGAAAGCTATGAGGAATAATTTAATACATATTTATGTTCTGATGATGTTTAGGCCAGCAGAGAAGGCCTTGCTGGCCCTGACGGCTCACCACTGGCACTAAGTTATTTATCGGCAGGTATTTACTTAAAAGTGCCACCATTTGACAAAATTACATTTTAAAGAGATTAAACTAATAAATATTAAATAAACCAACTTTCAGACATCAGAGAGCATCTGTGGTCCCTGGATTCCTGACGACGGAAAAATCTTCACACACACCATCTCTACCTCCGGCAAGATGACTCAGACCAACTGGACTGCCAAGGTAACACACTCACAGGTCGAGTCCAGTTCATCTGTGAAGCCCAATATCACATTCAGTTTCTCAATAGCTTTATAGGCTCAAAACAGCAATGGTTTCTGACCTAGCCAAACATAATCCTTAAAACATAAGGATCAAATCGAAGAAACCTCAGTTGGGGGAATTCAAAGAGAGATCTCCCTCCTTGAATGTCTGGGGGTGCCATAGAAGCTACAGGTGGGAAATTAACAGATTAACAGTAAGTAGAAATAAGTAAATCCATCACTCCACATACCAGTCCGACCCTTAGTTTTCTCATTTTAAAAATGTCCAACATCAAGCATGAAGATTTTTCTTCGATGCACAAGAAGCATCTAAGGACTGGTCATAGTATATTTGGAGAGCAGTGATGTGATTTGGGTTTGGCTCCCTAGTTATAGTCTACAAATGGCCAAACTTTATTCAGTCATTGCTACGATATACTAATCTTTCCTAAATGTATGTAAAAAGTCTGACATACGTTAATATATTTGTATGCAGATGATACACTACTTTATATGCTAATGTTTCTCACTCTCCTCCTTATGCTCATTTTCAAGATACAGGATCAATCAGCAAACTCCCTACAGATAACCCAACTCTAAGAGCTTATGTAGGGACTTGGTAAACCCAGTACTCTGTCTTGCAGGTGGTTCTGGTCCATGCTGGCTTAACCTCACTCATCGCTCACATACGAGTCGGTCGCATGCAGGTTGCTCTTGAGGCCAAGAGCACCGTGCAGCCTGCTGTAGGTAGGTTATGTTGGTTTATGTTCCCTCTCTATTTCCTGACATGACTATAGAAATACGAGGGTCATGTGACCGACAAAGGTAGCTGTGGGGGTACAGTTACCAACTGAGATTTCAGACCATCGACGGTCATCATCACATTGTTCCATTAGTCTCTCCGCTCCAAACACAGTGTTAACATCACTGAAAATATGAACAAGCAGCTCTTTAATCTTCTTTTCTCCCTTCTAAGTATGTGGTGATGGCGTCTGTGAGGAGGCGGAGCTTTGTTCCACCTGTCCAGCTGACTGCGGTGAATGCCCTATGACCCCGGCCACCAAGCTGGCCATCAGCCTGCCGCTCAGCCTGCTCTGCCTCTGCTTCGTACTGACTGCTGTGGTGAGAACTCTTAAGACACAACACGTGCTAACAGAAACCCTTCAAATACGCAAAATTAAAAATGAACCAATAATAAAAACCAATCAGTAAATGTGTCTCGTGTAGTGGCTGAGGTACCAGAAACAGAAGCTGTTATGGGACGAGAGCTGGATCATCGACTTCACTACAATAAAACAAGGTACTGTAACAATCCAGATTAGACCGGTCAGTGAGCTCTGAACTGCTCTGAAACTGGTGAGGCACTTGTCTATAACTGGTCACAAGAGGTCTGAAACTGCCTCAAACTAATCTGAAATTGGTCTACAATGGGCTGAAACAGGTCTGAACCGGTCTACACTGGTCCACATGGGTCTGGAACTTGTCAGGTCTGGCACTGGTCTGAACAGGTCTAAAACGGATGGCCTTAAACTGGTTTAAACAGGTCTGAAACGTGTGTGTGTACAGGTCGAGAGTCAGTCTATAGAGTTCTAAAACTGGTCTGAAATGGCCAAACATAGTTTAAAACGTACATTTGAGTCTGGTCCGAAACCAGTCTAAACTGGTCTGAATCCATCCAGTTGCTGTTAAACGTTGCTCAGGTGGTTCCAAATGATTTCCTGATGCTGTTAGAAACCCTTTATCTCCATGGCAGCACTAAGTGTACCCCTCTCTCTTTGTGTCTCTATAGATCAGGAAGCTCGTATGACCATGGGCAGTATAATGAGTGTACCGGTGGGGAACAGCGACAGTAACACCAGCTGCGTGACAGCTCTCAGCTCCTATACAGGACAACCAGGGACCCGAAAAACCCTGTTCACCTGCACTGGGATATAGTACGCCCACCTGTTTAAACCTATTTAAACCTCATGCATGCTGTCAACACAGTAGTAGTCTTTTTAGTGTTGCTACTTAGGAGTTGTTTTATTTTTGTTTGATATTATTATAGACTGGGAATTTTGATAAATAGATCTACAGACACACATCAACACACTGGTTCAAGCTCAACGTTTCAAGCCTGGTTGGTTGTAAAAACATCCCATATTAAAAATAATTTTCTTCTGCAGTGATGGCAGGACGGTGGCCATCAAGAGGATTCAAACAAAGACGTTCTCTCTGTCCAAAACCATAAGACAGGAAGTCAAACAAGTCAGGTAACACACACGAACACTCGTCCTCCTCCCTCGTCTGATACGACCCTCATATTTCAAATGTGGTATTTTGACTCTCTGTCTTTCTGCGTCTCCAGGGAGCTCGATCACCCCAACCTGTGTAAGTTTATTGGCGGGTGTGTTGAGGTCCCTAATGTTGCCATAGTGACAGAGTACTGCCCAAAAGGAAGCATTAACGATGTTCTACTTAACGAGGAGATCCCGCTCAACTGGGGCTTCAGGTAGACACACATGCACATTCTTATTTAAGATACGACAGCATGTTGATTTTTTAATTAAAAGTAAAGAAATAACTGGACGCAAAGCATTTGTCATTTCTTTTTGTCACTGTGAGGGGGGTCTGGACTAATGATCAAAACATTAAATACAATGAAACAGGTTCATTTGGATAAGAAAAAGAAATAATCCCAGGTTTATACACTCTGCCAGGTTTTCCTTCGCCACAGACATCGCCAGGGGGATGTCGTACCTCCACCAACACAGGATCTGTCACGGCCGACTCAAGTCTCTAAACTGTGTCTTAGACGACCGCTGGGTCTGCAAAATAACAGGTCATATGAATGTGTAATGTAGTATATACACGCATATGTTTAATCTACAAGGCTGGTTGTTTTTAATTTCCTTTCCATTTTCAAAATAAAAAATCTGGGAATTTATCTGTTTTCTTTGACTGTTAAAAATGGATGGAAACTGGTGTTTCTCCCCAGCTTTTGAGTGGAGCTGCTACCATAGATGCTAATCAACTGACTCAGCCACTAATCTGGAATATAAACTAGGTTTAAACTTTCATGATAATATTAGCTACTTATGTTGTTAGTGGTCAGAAACCTCCTCCTTTACATCATCTGACTTTTTGAAATCTCTGGAACAGCAGAATAAATCCAAGACACTGATTGGACAGTTTCATCTTCAGATTTTGATTGACATGTGGTCTTGTCCTGTCAGATTACGGGCTGAGGACGTATCGCAGGGACGATGGGGCGGATCCTCTTTCCACCTATCAGCAGAGACTCTTGGAGGTGTACATGCCACCCGAGTTTCATAACTCTAACATGGAGCCGACGCTGGCTGGAGACGTGTTCAGGTATCAAACACACACTCTACCAAAAGCCTGAAACCAAGTGTTAGCCCTTTGATGGTTTACCTTCTGAGGACCTGTTTTTTGTCCCCAAATGGCAGATGAGTCCCCACAATGCGAGTGTGTTGACAGGTTTCAGTCCCCACACTGTGATGAATGCACATATACAGAATCATGTTGATAATCTCTGTTTGTTTTCCCAGTTATTCCATCATTCTGCTGGAGATTGCCACTCGCAGCGACCCCGTCCCAGTAAGTCACAATCTGATTGGCTGACTGTCCCGTCACTCCACTGTAACTCTGATAGAGAGGCAAAGTCCCAGCTGCATAATGTGACTTTCTAATTGTTTTTTTAACGTTGTGTTGATGTTTATCATCAGGTTATTATGTGTGCTGCCTTCTTGGTCAGGTCACTGGTTAAATTAATAAATAAATACATACTTTGCAGGCAGAGGAGTCCAATCTGGAGAGTGCCTGGTGTCCTCCTCTTCCAGAGCTGATCTCCAGTAAAGCCGACAACACCTGCCCCTGTCCTGCCGACTACGTAGAGGTGTGTAGTCTGACTCTGCTGTTGACCAACCATAATTTAATTTTAATGTTCTATTATTCTATTCTTGTTTTGAAATGTTTTAAACACAGTTTATACACCAGAAGTGTGTTTATGTCCTTTTGCTCAAACTCAACATTAGTGAGTGAATTCATTTTTGAAAAGCGTTGGAACACATTCACAGTCACAAGAAATCCATGTCTTACCTGTCTTTTGTCCCACGTGTTTCCGTAGCTGATCCGGCGATGTCGCTCTCATAATCCCGCCCACCGGCCCACCTTCGAACAGATCAAGAAGTTTGTTCACCGAATCAACCCGATCAAAGTCAGCCCGGTGGACATGATGATGAACCTGGTAACAGCCTGCATCATAGAGTCAGATTAGACATCAGATTAACTGTGATATAAGTCTCAAATTGTAACTTCATATATATTATTATATCATATATAGTGACACTCAGCTGCCAGTTTATTAGGAACACCTCGCTCAAACTAATGCAGTCTAACACAACAGTTCTGCAATAAATCCTCCTTCATGAAGGTTATAATGTTGAAACTGATTTAGAGACGTGTTGATTCAACTGTACGGCCATTTTGGAGGATGTAGTTTGTGATGCTGTTGAACTGTATTGTGTTACATAGAGAGGTGTTTCTGTTTTGTCTCTTTTCTTTGTTCATCAATGAGGGTAGGCTAAATTACAGAAACAGCTCTCTGTAACATTGAATAAAAGGAACATTAGCATGTATGACATTTCTGCTGTTTACCATGAAAATGTTCCAGACACTTGATAAATGCCAGATGTGTCACGTTTGGGCAAAACTTAATATTAGATTCCTGCAGTGTAAACAGGCAAAACTTCTCTCATGACAAATTGTGTCAATACAGGATTTAAAGTATATTACCAGTGTGATAAAGTGATTTCCATCCAAAGTCATCAGAAACATGCTGTAACAGTGTGACTCGTGTTTCTTTCTGTGCAGAAACATCCACCACCTTATTAAAACCCATTGCTCTGATCAGATCCCTGGGTGTTTGTAACTGTTTGTAACTTGTGTTTCCTTCTAGGAATATTGAACATTTTGAGTTTCATTTAATTCTGTTTATTTTGTTTATACTGTATTGTATCATATGAACTGTAAAACTAAATCACGGCTCAGTGTAACAAGAAAGGTACAACTCTCTGTGTTTCAGATGGAGAAGTACAGTAAACATCTGGAGGTGTTGGTGGCCGAGAGGACTCAGGATCTGATGCATGAGAAACAGAGGACGGACAGGCTGCTGTACAGTACGACACACACACATAAACACACCTGTTTGGTTACTGATGTCCAACTCTGAAGTTAAAGCTGCAACACAAGATGTTACATATTAATCAGTTATTATTTCATTGTGTTAATAAAAACATTTTGCTGATAATATCATCACAGGATTCAGTTTCTGTTCTTATAAACAACACTGGAGATTTATTTCTATGCAGATGATGCAGTTCTCTACATCAGCTTTAAATCAACCAACCACCAGTTATCATTTTAACAACTAACATCAAACAACACATTTATAACGTTCCCCATCATGTCCATTCAGTACAAAAGGTAGATAACTCACATTCAAACGACTGAATTAGGAAAAGTCTCTTCAGACAAACATGACGACAAATTAACTTTGCACACGCACATTTATAATCTCAAGAAACACAAACCTAAATTGTTTTTTTATTTCCCTTTTAAGAAATGCTTTGGTGACATCCTGTATAAGCATGCGTCAGACTCTCGACTACGTAGGCTTGATAATAATTTACGAGACAAACGCTACCTTCATACATGAAGCATTCCAACCGTTGAAGTAGTCACACTCTCCCCTTTACAGCTCTCAGGTCCCGTCTTACTGTTCTCCACCTGTTTTTATGCAAATCATCCATTTGGTGTGTGGATCAAACCAGAAACAGACTTGATGAATAAATGCTGGCGTACATGAAGCTGTGACATCAGATCTGTGTGGAGCGATGAGGAGGCTGTGACCTTCATCACAGCACAGATGTCATGTTTCCATCATGTCCTCCACATGGTTCTCCATCATCTGAGCCTCCACTGGAGCTCTTTAACGACGTCTCATCGTGTCCTCTTCTTCTGCGCTGGTTTAATGGCAGCGACTGGAGAATTAGAATTAGTTTATCTCCATCAACCAGTGAACTCACGTTCACACAGAAACAAGCAGCAGGTCACGTTTTATTTTCATGACTTTCTGCAACATTTGGAGGGAAACTCGACGTGTCTTTTTTTTGGTGATAATGTATCTGAAGTTAATTAAAATAAACATATTTGCATGTTTGTGTTGCAGGTATGCTTCCGAAGCAGGTAGCTGATGACCTGCGGCAGGGGAGACCGCTGCAGGCCCAGAGTTACGTCAGCGCCACCGTCTTCTTCAGGTAGCAGAGACAGGAACTGACTGACTGATATATTTCATATTTCATTAATTCATTAATATAGATAATAGATAATTAATCTCATCATATATTGACAATGAGAGGAGCAGAATAGTTAAAGGAGACTAATGGATTAATCCAAGCACTATTACATTTGAAAAAACATCAAAGATTTGATCTCACTAAATAAACTCAGTAAATACCTCCTTGAGGGGTCATCGAGGAATAAGGAAAAATGTATGTGTGTGTGTGTGTGTGTGTGTGTGTGTGTGTGTGTGTGTGTGTGCGCAGTGACATCGTGGGCTTCACACAGCTGTCCAGCAGCAGCACTCCTTACCAGGTCGTGGACCTCCTCAACAAGCTCTACACGACGTTTGACGACATCATCGACAACTACGACGTCTACAAGGTGGAAACCATCGGAGACGCCTGTGAGTGACACACACACACACACACACACACACACACACACACTCCAAGAGAGCACCGCTCAACAACAACTGAACATTATGATTGTTATTTAATGTTCTCACTGTATCATCGCGTGGCTGTGCAGACATGGTGGTGTCCGGTGTTCCCCAGGAGAACGGGATCCTCCACGCCTCAGAGATCGCCAGCATGGCTCTGGACCTGGTGGGCGTCTGTCGCACCTTCAGGATCCCCCACAAACCCAACACACAGCTGCAGATACGAGCGGGGATACACTCCGGTACACACACACACACACACGTTTTAAACAGTAAAGCTCAGGTGTAATAACAGATTTTGATTTGTAAAACGTGTTTCAGGAACTTCTGCGAGTACAGATTTGCCCCACTTTTAATGCTGCTCTCTCTCCGCAGGTCCGGTGGTGGCGGGGGTTGTAGGGACCAAGATGCCTCGTTACTGTCTGTTTGGAGATACAGTCAACACAGCATCAAGGATGGAGTCCACCAGTCTGGGTAACACAGTGACACCTCTGCATCACACTGACCGGAGATGTTAGCAATGGACACAACGTAAAATATGTAAATTGTCTTTGTTTTTGGACTAAAACGAGCTGAAACCAGCGTTACGTTCCTTCATGAAGATGCTAACATGCTAACATGAGTCGCTGTCTCTCCAGCCCTGAAGGTCCAGTGCAGCTCCAGTGCCTTTTACCTGCTGGAGGAGGTCGGCGGCTACGTGCTGGAGTGCAGAGGGATGCTGCAGGTCAAGGTGAGCCTGCCCACCACCACCACCACAGTCCAGCTCTGTCAGGCACTGGGAGCACTGGGAGCTCAGCCCAGTAACACTCTGGATCTGTCTCTAACAGGGGAAAGGTGACATGGTGACTTACTGGTTGGAGGGGAAGAAGGCGTCTCTGGTCTCCAAGGACATCAGCCCCGACGCCAAGACGACCAAACACATCACCATGGAGACGGAGGCGGAGAAAGAACGAGAGCTGTATTCCTCCATGCCGGGGTTTCTGAACGACGAGCTTCTCCTGGATCCGGCCTGATCCCCAAACTCAGAGTTTATCATGTGATGTGATGTCGTTGTGATCAGTGTTTTGTTCCTGAAAATGTGTTAATGTTACATGTATGTATCCTGTGGCTCTATTAGCAGCAAAACATTATACAACTGGCGCCATATCTTTATATACAGGCTGATATCAGACAGGCTTTAATTTCTATTTTTTTAAGAAGATGTGATTTTCAGATATGTGAAGCCTCCTGTTTTGTGATGCTTTAGTGTTAATTGTGCATCATGTCACAGCTTACATGGAGCAAGAGTTAGTAAGGAAATTAGTTAGCAGCTCTACGCACCTGCTACTGACTGTGCTTACTTGTTATCGTGACCTCCGTATTAACAATATTAAAGAGTTAACCTCCCTCCTGGACTCTTCTGGTAGTTTCACACTCAGACAACCCAACATGTGAATACGGTTCATTAACATCTCTGCTGGCATCAATGTGTTCAATAAATATTCATGTCACAGAAGACTTGAAGGGATTTGTTTACCTGTTAGCAGCCAAGATGGCTAACATGACAACAGATGCACAGAAGGAAGAAGAGGAGGAGGAGGAGGAGGAGAGGACCTGAGAGAGAAGAGGAGACGAGTGGAGGAAAACAACCATGATGGAGATAATCAATTCTGATCCTAACAGTTATATTATGAGCAGATCTTCTTCCTTTAATAGTTCACGATGAGCAGAAACTCTCGCTTTCTTACAATAACCTTTAAATGTTATTGTTAGTCAGGATCTCAGTATGAAGCAAAGGAACACCAACATTCAATTCAACATCATCTGGAGGTTTCTCATATATGGAGGCAAAGACTGAACTGTGAACTTTAACCACTGCTGAATGTTGAAATGTAGATACTACTGAATGTATAGCACTGAATTATATCGTGATTCAATTCTATATATCAGGTTTTATAGGAGCACAAGAACACGCCAGATAACTAAAACATGTTAGCGTATTAGCTGCTCCAGGCTTCCACAGTTTTTTTGTTTTAATTATAATATTTGACTTCTTGTTTCAATGTATTTTTACATGCGATCAACAGAAACTGAGTACTGCAGCATGAGGTGTGTGCGTGTGTGTGTGGCGCTTGGGCTCATCTGCATGAGTGGTTTGAATTCGAACACAGCTGCAAAAGGCAGCTTGCTTTTCCTTTTCATAAAACACACACACACACACACAGAGTCATGTTTCCATCACTTCAGGGGACATTACATTGACTTACATTTCCTTGAAGTCTTCATACTAAAATTTAATGATTTACATTATGGGGACCCAAAAAGAAGGCGAGTCCCCACAATGTCCCCACAACCTGACCAATACACACAAATCGTTTTTCTTTTTTTTTTTTAAACTAAACCAGCTGGTTTGTTCAGAAACACTTCTGTAACACAACTCATTCTACATTCCTCCTTCAAAGTTAATTTACCTTTTTTTGAGTTTATTCAGCAACAAAATACTATACTTATTTTAATAAAGTTATGAAAACTGAGCGTGCGACTTCGCACAGCGAGCTGAAACGAGTAGGCGATTAATTGATTGATTAAAAAAGATAAAAATGCAGCTTCTCCGATGTGAGGAATTTCTGCTTTTCTGCTTTACATTACTGTTTGTTTTATTCGTCATCAACAACGCTCTTGTCCAGATATTCATAAACAAACAGAAGGACAGCCATTCAGATGCTTGTTTTGGGATTTGGTGACTCCCCTCTGAGGACCATCGGACTCACAAACGTTATATTTCATCACAGTAATGTCGGCCTGCAGCTTCCTTATGTGTCAATGAATGGCTGTTATAGAGGATCAAACATGTGATGGTTGGTTTCACCTCATCCTGAAAATAAAGAGGAGAAGAAGAGCAGAGACCTGGTTTTTAATTACAGATGAGACGTGTGTGTGTGTGTGTGTGTGTGTGTGTTTGAAGTGTTTTTGTTAATAGAATGAGTACTCACCTAAAGAGCCTCTCTCTCACTCTGTCTCTGTTTAGCTCGCTCGCCCTCTCTCATCCTCCCATCCTGTGGAGAGCATTTAAATATCTGAGGACACACACATCAAAGACAATGTCTCATCGTTATAAAACAGGAGTGTGTGTGTTCAGAGCTTTTAGTTACTGAATACATCAGAGGACACACACACACACACACACACACACTGAGTAGATGTGTGTTTCCATTCATATCAGTGGTTTTAAAATGAGTCTGATCCTCCATGTTCAGAGTTGTAAACCGTCTTCAGCCAATCAGCAGAGAGAATGAGGACACCTGATCAACTGGGAGAAGAACTCTTTAATATCAAAGTGAAGTACAAATATATATGAAACTAAATTAATCACAGAACAAACGGTTCTCCTGGTACAGAAACATCTAAACATGAGACACTACTCCTCCTCTTCTTCTCCTCTTCCTCTCCGAGAGTCACATGTTCACATTGAGCAACAGCTGGTTAGCTTAGCATAAAGACTGGAAACAGAGGGAAACAGCTAGCCTGGCTCTGGCTGAAAGTGAAATGGCCAAGAAACAGTCCGACAGGTTCCCTCCTGTGAAACCACTAGAGGGGCTGGAAGGTGGATTTTCTTGATTAATTAATAAAAGAGTGAAAACGGTGATCAAAGCTCTGAAGTAGTTGATTATGCAGAGACCACGCAGGATTTGGAGTCTTGAGGAGCTGCTGTAAGACGTCACCGTGCTGCAGAGTCGGGGAGGAAGCTGTAAGAGGTCCGGCAGGTTCAGTCCACTCCTGAGGTGTTTTAACAATGTGGTTCAGTACGTCCGCTCTCTGCAGGTCTCTGCAGGTCTCTGCAGGTCTGTCAGGTCAAGAGGCTTGAACCCCAGGATGGTTTCAACAGTCCGTCAGCCTGAGACCAGAGCAGGACAAGAGACAACGAGCATGAGAGAAACAGAGAGACAGAGAGACTGAGACAGACAGAGACTGAGAAAGAGACAGACAGGCAGAGAGACAGACAGGCAGAGACAGACAGAGAGAGAGACAGAGACAGACAGAGACACAGACAGAGAGACAGAGAGAGAGAGAGACACACAGAGAGACAGACATAGAGAGAGAGAGAGAGAGAGAGAGAGAGACAGACAGACAGACAGACAGACAGACAGAGAGAGAGAGAGAGACAGAGAGACAGACCTGAATGAATGAAACCACATTACGTTTACATCACAGGAACCAGAACAAAACAAGACAGCAGGACCTGGTCTTTGACATGTGTGAGACTAGACAGAGTTCGGGTCTACCAACAACAACGAGCCACACTGAGTTTAAACATCTGATAACAAAATACCAGAAAACTAAAACCTTTTCTTTTACATACACAAACAATGCTGAAGTCTCTTGTTACTAATCAGCTGACGTGTATATATACTTGTGTACATACATATAAACATGAGGTCTCTTGGGAAACGTAGGAAAGAAGAGTTTCTGATTAGTGGGATCAGACGGATCAGGATCTCTAATCCGCATCGGGAGGCGTCCAAGTGGAAACTGTGATCACATGTCATTTTTCTTTGTCTTAAATAAGCAAATGAAAGACAGTTTTTATATATTAATAAATATATAGATGCAATAAGCCAATCTGGGCCGATACATCGGTCTAGCTCTGGTCAAATTCTTTCAGTAAAGACACCAAAATACATCGAAAGAAAAAGCTTTTTTTTCAGTAAATTCAGTCACTTGTCATAAAAACGTTTACTTCAGCTGGACGTTGAACCATCATCAGCTGATTCTGGGACATTATAGGGACTGAAAGTGTGTTAGTGCAGCAGGTCCAGACCTGATGAAGATCTGAGGCCTGAAATGTTGTCAGTAGTCAAAGTCGAATCAAGTCCATGGTTGTATGGTCATCATACAACAACAACAACAACAACAACGTCAGCGATCGACAGAGTGGAAGAGAGTCAATAAGACTTCAGGTGTAAAAATCAGTAACTGCTACAGCTGAAATTATTCGTCTATCAGCAGACGATTAATCAACTATTTTGATAATCAATGAATCGTTGTTTTTTAAGGAAATAAAACTTCTCAGCTTCTCAAAGGTGAATATCTACTGGTTCTCTGTGATGGTAAACTGAATATCTTTGCCTTTTGGTTTTTGGTCAGTTGGACAAAACAAGACTTTTGAATGGGTCAACTTTACTGTGATGTCACTATTTTACAATTTAAAGACAAAACGATTCATCGAGAAAATAATCAGCAGATTGATCGATAATGAAAATAATAGTTTGTTACATTTGAAAACAAACCAAATCTCTGGTTCCAGCCTCACCTCACCTTCTAAAAACACAACCGTGTATCTAGTTTGTGCAGAAACACTCACCTGTGTTGGCGGTCCAATGAGCTGTCAGTCTTGCTGGAGGAGGGCGGTCCTCTCCTCTAGCAGCCAATGAGCTGCGATCCTGCTGGCGTAGATCACATAAGACCAGGACAAGACCACGACGACCAGCAAGACCTGAGAGACCAAGATAATGAAATCAATAGAAGAACATTTGGAATCCTGAATGTCGTCTTTCAGTTGCTCATTAAAGAAGCTTAAATTGGGATGAACTGGAACCTGAAACTGCACCACCATGACCAGATTAAGATACGAGAAGCCAAGGTGAAAACAGACCAACTTACTATTTACATAGAAAAGTGACACAGAGTGGAACAATGTGAAATAAAGTTTCCATTGCAGGAAAAATGTCACTTAAAAATGAGGTAAATGGCTTGTTTTATGGCAGCGATACAATAATGTGCATTTACAATATAACATATAACAATATATATTAATGAGGTACAACTTGGGACTTGAACACTGTTTAGAAGTCAGAAACTGGTAATGCCAACGTGACCTGAACGCTGCTTTGACAGAAGAGAAGTGTTTTCATTAACTACAACGTCAAAGGCCTGTGAGTGTCTCTGAATGGATGCTTTGACAATACATGTATACATGTACACCTACAACACATATTCATATTTATCAATATATATCATTCGAGTCTGAACCACTTCAGAAACCACATGATGGTAAATACGGTGGGAGATTCTCATTAAACATTAACATTAAATAAGCCTGAAGTATATGCAACTTAAAAGCTTTATAACTTAAGAAGAATAAAAGTGTTTTCTGTCTGTTACAGTGAGTTGTGTGATATTAATCCCATGAAGATAAGGACATACAGCTCAGAGGTGACTCAGGATTGTTTATTAATAGCGTCCATCTAAATAGAATCTAATATAACTGTAATAGTAAACTAACGTCATTCATCACCTAGTGAAGCAGAGAAAATATAATTTTACTGAACAGTTTCATTTTAATTGTAAACCCTGTGAACTTGCTAGCTAACCGTTAGCCGCTAGCTTAACCAGGCTCCTTCCGGTGACTGAGAACAACGTTTAACTGAACGCAGGTGAAGTGAATGTACCACAGAGGAGATCCTGTCCAGAGCCCGTCTGCTGAAGGTCGCCATCTTCTGATTTAAACCAGATTTAACCCGCTGAATCACCGACAGTCACCGGTTGGTTTGGTTTGTTTACACCTGCTGCTTTCCTTCTTCTTCTTGTTTTTATCCGCCGTTGGTAGCCAGCGTTTAAGGCGCAATGCCGCCATCTTGTGCTTCAGGGTGTTGGTACCAACTATTAAATTCTACCCATCAAGAACCACTTCACTTAACTGTTTTTATATTAAATTCCCGCCTCCAAAGGTCGTTCGTATGTTTCCTCTCCTGTTCATCTGTTCTACAACTGTTAAAGAGACTCTGAGTGTGTTCTCTGTGACCAGTTGGACGCTTTCTATCCACACCGTCAGGGGGCAGCACTGAGAGCACAGAGATAAATCAGGGGGGTGATGTCTCACTCTGCTTCATTTCAGGAAACACAGCGAGGTCTGTTTGGGTTCACATTGGGTTGTCATGGATATGCTGGGACATGGCCAGTGGTAGAGGAAGTGGAAGTATTCAAATCATTTCAATGAGTAAAAGTATAATCAGTAAAATGTCCCCTCAATGGACTAATCGTTTCAGCTGGACTTTATAAACTGTTGAGCAGTTTCATTTATAACAAAACACTGAATTTTATAAATTCTTTATGTTTTTTAATCTGTAAAGTAACTAAAGCTGTCAGGTAAATGGAGTGCAGTAAAAAGTACAATTGTACTATTTAAGTAAGTGCAGTACTTGAGGAAATGTACTTAGTTACATTCCACCTCTGGATATGAGTCAGTGTTTAGTAATTCATTCATGCAACTACACAATATTACACTGACAATTTATAAGGAAGCGTGATAAAAAAAACAACTTACTTTTTACTTACTAAGAAAAACAATGAAATACTTTGAAATGAAATAATTTCAATGAAATAAATTATGATTTATGTGAGCCATCTTCCTTATTGACGATCTTTGGCTCAACAAACAAAGCGGATGTTCCATTTCCCATCATCCACCGCGGCATCTTTCTCATTCCAGCTGTGTGTAGCCACGGTTCGGGAACAACACAAATGTCTCCGTTTTTAACGGGAGTTTCGGTCTAAGTGGATCAGAGCAGGGGAGCCCGGTGGACCGATAACCTCTCTGACGGCGGATGCCGCTCACGGGGCGGAATTCTGCCCGGAGGAGGAGAAAAAACCCGGATGAGAAGCTCCCGGAGCGACCCGGGGAGTCTACTTCTTCTACCCAGGCACGGAAAGCTAACCATGTTAGCATGCTAAGAAACTGACCGAAACCTTTCTGTGTGTTATGTTGTCATCGAGCTGCATAATGTACGTCATCACAGTGAGCATGCACTGGTTGCACTGCACTGTTGTCGCTGTTTAAAGTTGATGGATAAAATACTGATTAACGTGTTAGAAGCGAGCAGAGAAGGTAACAACATTTGAGGCTGCCGGTTCGCTAAATGCTAGCAGAGCTCACTGTCTCTGTTAGTCAGTGTTAGCATGCTAGTCTTGTAGCAGCTAGTAATGTCAGTAATGTAGTGTCTCCTGCCGACTGTGTGATTTTGTTTTATCGGAAGCGTCAAACCCCAAAACACTCAAATCAAAGTAGGAAACTAAAGTTTGGAACATAAATTAGCTTAGCCCATTGTTAGCTTGTTTTGCTGCACCAGCGCCAATGATATGTGGTCAGAAGACAGCATAGTGTGTCATGGTATTATTTACTAAATTAAAGTCTCGTAATCACTGCTGCCACTCACAAAGTAAATAATAGTAAATATATAAGTAAATAAAATAATAGTCACGAGAAACTCAGCAGCTTCTGCCCACTCTAATTGTTTGATATGTATTGGGGAGAAAGAAATTTACAATATTGACAGAAATTCTAAATCCATCTTGGTGTCCGTCCTGTTTTCTGTGTATGTTCAGGTGATGGCGCCCACGCGGATGAAACTGCGCGTGCGTCGGCGTGATAATGCGGCCGGAGGTGCAGGTGCTGCGGCAGGAGGCGATCAGCCAGAGGAAGAGGAGGAGAGGAGGCGAGAGAGCGGCGGCCGCAGCAGCCGGAGGAAAAACACCAACAACACTCCGACCACAGCTGCTGCCACCTCCTCCTCGTCTCCTCCTTCCTCCTCCGCCTCGGCCTCAGCGCGGGCGGTGATGGCGGCGGAGGAGGCGTCACCTGACTCCAAGTGCCCGATCTGTCTGGACCGCTTCAACAACCTGGCGTACCTGGACCGCTGCCTGCACCGCTTCTGCTTCCCCTGCATCCAGGAGTGGTCCCACAACAAGGCTGAGTGTCCGCTCTGCAAGCAGCCCTTCACCTCCATCCTGCACTCGGTCCGTGCCGAGGACGACTTCAAGGAGTACACGCTGAGGCCGGCGCCCGCCAACAGCAGCGTCGCAGCCACTGTTGCGATGGTGGCGGCGATGGCTTCGGCAGCAAGGAGCGACCACCAGATGAGGCTGATGCTGAGGAGGCACAGAGCGACAGACGGCGGAGAGACGACCACAAGGAGACGGAGGAGGGACCGGGGAGGAAGAGGAGGGGGAGGCAGGAGGGTGGGGGAGAGGACAGGGGTGTGGGAGTGGTATCTTGATTCTCCTCCTCTTGCTCTTCCTCCTCTTCCTCACCATCCTGCCGTCTCTCCCGTTGTCGCAGAGGACAGTGAGGAGGGAGAAGTTCTGGAGGAGCAGAGGTTGAGGGGAGGGGCTGATCTGGCGGAGCGTGGGGTGATATTTGAGGGACTGACGGGACTCGGGGGGGCGGTGGTACCTGTGGCCCCGAACGACCGGGCGTCACGGCGGCTGATGACTCGCTTGGTGGCGAGACAGCGGCTGCAGCGAGAAGGTGGAACTGTGCGGCGGCTGAGGGAGAGAGAGACGGTGGCCTTCCGCCGCGCCCTGTACCGCAGCGCCATACGGGTCTGCAGCGTCGCCGGGGTTGGTAACCAGGGGCAGCAGCAGCGCGACATCACAGCAGAGAGCTTCCGCCGGTACCCCACCTACCTGAACAGACTCCGCCCCTGGCTACGGCGGGAGCTCACGGTGCTGTACGGTGCGCACGGCTCGCTAGTCGACATCGTCCAGCGCATCATCATGGCACGGCTCGCCCGCCACGGTCTGGAGGACGCGCCCACCATAGAAGAAGAGCTGCGACCGTTCCTGTTGGCCCGCACCGACCACTTCCTGCACGAACTGGTCAGCTTCGCCCGCTCGCCGCTCAGCCTGGAAAACTACGACCTGCAGGCGGTGTACGAGCCGCCGGCCACCGCCCTGGAGCTGGACGGGATGAGCAGCTCCACCGACAGCAGCTCCGTCATCGCCATTTCAGAGGGTGAGGAAGAGGAGAGGCGGGTGGGAGGAAGATCAGAGGAGAGGCTACTGGGGAGGGCGGGGGACACTCAAGACAACATCATCCAAACAGGAAGCTGCCTCAGCCTGTCAGCCTGGGACGATGAGACTCCAGGCCCCTCCTACTCCACCGCCGAGCCTTCGTGTTCGCTTGCCTCGCTGTCGTTCAGCCCCGCCCAGGAGGCAGCCAATGAGGAGGGAGGAGAGAAGCGGGAGGAGGAGGAGGAGGAGGAGTGTCTGATTGTCGGATACAAGAAGCCGATAGCGGAGCGGACTCCTGAACTGGTGCAGCTCTCCTCCGACACTGAGGAAGAGGAGGAGAAGAAGAAGAAGGAGGAGGAGGGGGAGAACACAGCTGAGAAGCTTCCCCTCGCCTCCACCACTCCTCCCCTCTCTTACCTCCCCACGATCCCTCCCTCCACGTCAGGCGCCTACAGAGACGAGCAGGATGACAATCTGAAGGAGAAAGATGGCGAGGCGGGCGGGCGTCGCTCACGTGCACGCTCCTGGTCGGGCAGCTCGGGAAGAAGCAGGAACTCCGTGTGCACGCTCAGCCCAGCGACGCCTGGACATGGCGAGAGGCAGCGGGAGACAGAGCGCTGGAGAGACAGGAAGCAGTCTGGCAGCGAGGCTGCGAGGGAGAAGAGGAGGAGGAAGAGGAGGAAGAGAGGGCGGGAGAGGAGCGGTGACCAGCTGAGGAAGAGTGGCACCCTGTATAACCCAAACCGCTCCATTTATCCCGCCATGATGCGTCACCGCTCCCACTCCCCCTCGCCGTTTGACTCCAGCGTTGAGTCTGGCTCGCCGCTGCCGCCCAGCCCGCCCGACTCCAGCTGGGAGTACCACTGTTCCCAAGTTTCCCCTCTCACCTCCTCTGTCTCCTCATCCTCCCGCTCCTCCTCCTCACCCCTCTCCTCCCCACAGACGCCGCCAACGCCTTCGCTCTCCCCCAGCGACCGCAGCAACACTCACCATGGAGAAAAACCCAGCGGGAAGAGGAAGTACAAGAGCCGGCACCTGGACAGCGATGACAAGGACCCCACCTGGAGGCCGAGCAGCAGCCACCGCAGGGAGAAGAGGCGGGAGCTGGGGGAGAAGGAGAGCAGGAGGAGGGGGGGAGACGGAGGGAGGAGAAGACCGAGGCGGAGGAGGGACGCTCACAGGGAGAGCGGTGGAGACGGGTGAGAGCTGACACTTCCTGTTTCTGTTTTGATCGTCCCTCATTGTTTCTTAACATTAAATCTAAACTGCTGTTGATTAATGTTATCACTTAATCGTTTCCATCATTTATGAACCAACCGTTCTCGTGTGTGACGATTGGCTGATTTTCTCTCTGAACATTAAGCTGGATTTATGTTGATTTGACAGAAGATGATATAGAATACACTTTGTTCAGCCGGCTGTCTCTTATGCAGTTTTGTTGTTTGCCAACTGAAAAGAGGATGAAGAAGAAGATATTTAGCTGTTTTTTCTATTCAGGTGTTTGTAAAGCTGTGTGGTTAAAATGTGATGTAGAAGAAGTCGCTCACTGTAGCACTGTCACTAATGGATGGACATATCCTGGTGTCCTGTCCTCCTGCAGTATCAGGAGGTGCAGAGAAGACCGGAGTCCCAGCGTGGAGATCATCTACGAGGGCACCATCCCCTCCAACACGACGCAACCACCCGCCCGCAAACGCCGCAGGACACGACACCGCAAGACACAACACAGCAGGTACGACAGGTCGCCGTCATGGCTGGAGAAAATAATATAATAATAATAATACGGTGCAATGAACAACTCAAATCACTGTTAGCTGACACTTGTATTCAGCAGCGGGAATAACTGTAACTGAATGACATGAATGTGGTCGAAACTACTGAGTTTTTAGTTGTGATTACTTTCCTGTCGATTGGATTGTCAGTTAATTGATTAATTGTTGCAGCTCTAGACTTCATTAATCACCTTACTATTCTGATAAGCGATCTATTATTGTTGAAGTAATTTTGTTGTGAATGTTGGAGATCTAAGCTTTTGCCTGGACAGTAAACTTTATTAAAACTGTCTCTCTCTCTCTCAGTTCTCCGGTTATCATCACCCTCGACAGCGACAGCAGCCGCGACGCCGCCAACAACAAAAACAGCAGCAGCAGCAGCAGCAGCAGTCCACTCAGCAGCCAGCAGACCGTCGATTTCTCAGACCTTCCTCCTCTCCCATTGGTGCATTCTGCCGGTGTGGGCGAAGCCTTGAATGCAGAAATCGGCGAGCTTCCCGTTGACATCCTGGACCGAGCATCTGACGGCTCGGAGACCGAGCCGGCCGGCCACTCGGAGGCTGCAGGTCCCATCGCCATTGACAACAGTGACAACAGTGATCGCGATGTGGACGTGGAAAACGTCGAAGAGAGTGGTTCACTGCTGGGATCAGATGATGATAAAGGACCAATGAGAGAGGCCGATGCAAAGGCAACCACTGCTGCTAATCAGAGAGGAGCAGGGACTGTGGACGGCGGCTCTCGGCCAACAGCAGAGAACGATGCTGCCCCCACAACAACGGATCTGGTTCGCAAAAGAGACTCGGAGGTCTCAACCTCTGACAGCCGTCTGCTAGCAACCATCCTCGATGACCTGAAGGGAATCACTGCACCTAAATGTGACCTTTCTTTGAACATTCGCGCCAGTTGCTCACCTGAGACCAGAAAAAGGCGTTGTAGGGATCAGTATGAGGTCAGTCAGTCTCATTCAAACCTGGATGGCTGGTTGGCTGAGACGAGACGTCCCAACTCCAATTTGCCTGAGGAGCAACAGTCTAACGACATCGGAGACCAAAACCAGGGCTTTGACATGCCAACATTTCGTACCTCCATCCCCCCGCTACCTCCTCTTGAGCGGCTGAAGGAGTGCAGGGTCCGAGAGGACGGCAGGGACGCCCCTCCACTCCTGAAACAGGCCAGTCCTGTTAGGTCTTATAACAGAAACATGCCACCGCCATTAAAACACAAAGATGCTGGGAGTCATCTGTCACCCATATCTCCCATTGACCTGCACTCACCTCAAGCCTCTGTTGACGCTGATACAGTTGGTGTAAATTCTCATGTTGACCTCAATTCAAATCCAACTATCTCCCCTATTGACTCTCATTTAGGTGCTGAGCTGCCTAAAGATAACCAGGCCATCCCTCCCATTTCAACGCTAAAGAGACATTTCACAAGTGCTTTGGCACTGAGAGGAGAGCTGGCCTCTACTAGCAGCATTTCAGCCATTGACATGCGTTCTTCCTGTCATTTAGCACCCATTGACTCCCATTCAACTGCTCCCTCTAAAGTTGGAGCATTGACTACTGGCATTGATTCCAGGAGTCACAAACCTCCCATTGATTCCCATTCTTCTTTTGGGTGTGAAAATAGTTCCACACGTGCTGATTGTTTATCACATCTGGACCTAAATTGTTCAAAGTTAGATTCTGGCTGTGATACCACAAAGGAAATATCCTCTGGTACTCTATCTTCATCCATTGCCTTGCATCCTGTGAATTCTTTATCTCCCATTGATTTCCATTCAGCCAAGACTGGCTGGGCCAAAAACAAGCCAGCTCACACTGACTCTACCTCCAGAGGTTGCAGGAATAAGACTCTAAGCCCACATTCCTGGCGGGTAGCACCCATTGACCTCCATCCTTCCAGCAGTGTTACTGCTGAAGGCGCACAGGCAGGTAGTGATGTTTTCTCAGGAGCTAACTGTCACAACACATCACCTCCTGTTTTTGTTTCATCCATTGATTCCAGGACTCAGAATCCCTCCTCAACTATTGACTCCCACTCTTCCAGTAATAGAGAGAACCTGTCAGAAAGGCTTTCACCATCTAGAGTTAGCTCAGTGCCAACAACAGCTCCCAGCGGTAGATACATGCATCCTAGAAGTCCCAAATCTACCATTGACCTCCACTCTGCCAGTGCAGCCTCAGAAGGACTGACAGACAACAAGGCATTGCCATCAGTCAATCCTGAAGAAAGATTGCCTCAAGATTACCTGCCACCCATTGATTTGCATTGTCCTGTGCCACCTGCTAACGTACATTCTTCTAGCTTTGTAAGCACCATGATTGACCAACACTTGAACCACACAGCCTTATCCTCCTCTTACCTTCCATCACACAGAAAGTGCAGCTCTCAGTCCGAACCTAGCGCTGAATCCCAATCAAAACCTCTCCACCGCACTGACTATGATTCAAAACCTTGCAACCACTTTGATCCCAGTTCCAAACCACAGTTCCCCATTGACACCTATTCAAAACCTAATCTCCCCATTGACTCTCAGCGTGAATCCCAGCAATCTGTTGACTCTCATCCAAAAAGCCATCTGAGAGACTTTCAGCTCCCCACAGACAATCACATCAGGTCTTCCCCCCAGTCTGTTGAGAACCAGTGGAACTCGAACTCCTCCATTGACGGCCATTCAGACTCTCAGTCGCCCATTGACGAACGCTCAGCCAGCAGCGTCTGGAATAGACACACACACTCTGCCACGTAGGACACACACACACACACACACACGCCTGAAATGAAAAGAGATTTAAATGTTTTGAGGACTTAATGGAGAAAATATAATGAATGAACTTATGATTTTTACCTCTGTTGCTGTTTTTGTTGAATTGTTTATAAGATAAATTGTGTTCATTTTTAAAATGTAATCCCTGTGGTCCATAATGCTGTCTGTATGTAAGGAACATCTTTTCAGATGTGACTTGTAGGTTGATTTTCCGGGGCTGGGACGATGAGACATTCTGGACAAATCAATATATTGGGTATTGATTTATAATTTTTATTTCTGAATATTTATATTTTTAATTATAATCAGTATAAACAGTCACTTGAGTGTTAAGTAATGTCATTCAACAAGAGAATTTCTTTTATTTGGTTTCATGGTCCTCATGATAATTATTGATTGGTGAGTGGTCCCAGCCCGGGTTGATGGACAAGACAGAGAGCCTTAAAGCCCTCCCACTTCAGCAGGCCAAAACAAACATTAAAGGACTACTACAGAGTGAAGCTTTCTCATTGTTTAACATCTCTATCAGGTAACATCAGCCCGCCTCCTGTCTGGAATGGAAATTAAGGTAAAAGTAATATAATAATTTGATCTCAATGTTTAATTCTGAAAAACAACGAGGACAAGGAAACATCACTAACAGTGACGGAGAACTTCAGGAGGAAAGTCACATCACATTGGAAACATCCTTCAAAGATGAGATTCAGCTGCAGTTTCAGTGTTGTGGTCGGCATGCAGGTGTGTGTGTCAAAGTGTGTGTACATGTTCTGTAGGAAAACCTCGAGTGAAAGCGTCCTGAATAAAGGTTTGGTCAGAAAGTGAGACGGTGTTTTGGTAAACTTCAAGCCCGACTGACATGACAAATAACTTACTGCGGTGTAATAAGACACCCTTTAACAACTCATTTTCATCATTCACAAGACATTAAGAATGTTTGGGTCGTGAGCTTTAGCTGGACACTGGATGTATATTTCTAAATAGTTCTTTAGTTCATTAGGTTGACACTCTAGTGGACCACTTACCTTCTAAGAACAGCAGAATATTCAGACCAAAATCCATTTTAGAGCTGAAATTATTAAGCAATCAATCGATAGGAAATTAGTCAACGAGAATTTTGAGAATCACTTGTGTCATTTTTGAAGCAAAAGTGCCAAAAAAAAGTTAGTGAACTTTGGACTGTTGGACAAACAAAACATCTGTACACGTCACTTTGGACATTTTTCACTATTTTCTGGAACCAAACGATGAATGTAGAAAATAAATAATTGATTGCAGCCCTGATCCATTTATTACGCATTAACATTTGTAACTCTAGACTTCATTAGAAAGTGTGAAACCCACAAGCATTATGAATAAATACCAACATTTAGAACTGCTTTATGAGCTAACAGAAATGATAAACACCTGCCAGATGGATTCACAAGCTGCTAACCCAAACTGATCTGTGAAGCATTAGTGGGGGATTTATTAACCATTATTAAAGCCATTAGTTCCAACTTATAAAGCCTTTATGAAGGGTGCCTTAGAAAGTCATAACTTTTTATCATTTCCATTCCACCATGTGCCCATTTAAAAGACTCAACAGCAACGTTGTCATCTCATAAACACTGTCTCAGTAACGGGATAATCAGCACTTTTCATTTGGAGGTTTCAGTAATAATAAGTGTAATTTCCCCCCGGGGATCAATCAAGTATTTCGGATTCGGATTCTGATAATGCGCTGCTGAGGAACTGATTTACAACCTTTTGAAAAGCTGTTAGATGCAGTTTGTCTTTGTCACCACCAGGTGGAGCCGTCACTTGGTTTTTACTGGTCTCCTCCTCCACTCCTCCCTGGTTTCCATTCTTCTCTCTTTTCTTCCACCTCCGTGTCCTTCACTTCTTCCTTCTTCTTCCTCCCAGCTCCCTACTCCTCTTCTCTCGCCCTCAGAAGAAGAAAACTAAGAGGGATAATGAGCCTCGAGGGACAGACAGCGACGAGAGAGAGAGGCTCTGCCACACTAATTAAGACTATCAGGGTCCGATTAAATGGCTGTTAAACACACACACACACACACACACACACACACACACACTGTGGTGTGTCCTGACTGCGGTCAAAGAAAGTAAAAAGGACGAGGAAGAAGGTCGGAAGCAGTGAAAAGTAAATAATGACAAAAGAGAAAATAAGAAAACAGCAACACAAAACAAAACAGAGCCCAGACGCGAGACAGCAGGCTCTACTGAAGCGTCCTGCTGATCTCTGTCCCATCAGAGGGGACAAACTGTCTTCACCAGGCTGACGAACATCACAGTTATGAAGTACGCTCCATGAGATGTACTCTGCCCCTCCTAACCGCGACGCTAGGCTCTTGATTGACTACTATAGACATGGTTAGGTTGACAATAACAGTACAGACAGCAGGAGACCAGTGACATTTCAACATCTGCCTGTGGAGATTTCATTTCACTAAGAACACCAGAGAAAAAAACACTTGAATGATGGCGATTGTGTCTGTCCGACTGATACATAGGACGAGTGACGGACGTTAAAAACGCTGTTCAGCTTCAGATTTCACCGAAATCATTAGGATTCATCCTCTGAGAGCATGACGGACTGACTGACGGACATCTGGCAGGATGCTTCCAACAAAGTGCTTGTCGTGTTGTCGAACAGGCCCTGAAACCTCCCCAAAACCTCCTGTATGGATATGGGAATTTCCGAAACAAACTGACATTCACACCCACTTTACGCAGTGATTGGTCAGGAGTGTGGAAGTGTGAAAGTGGGCGGGGTTTGAACGTGTTTCACACAACTACTTCACTTCCGTTGTGAACAACCGAGTGCAGCACTGTGAGCGTCTTCGAGGAGAGACTGTCGATTTGTTGAGTCGACACTAAAAAGACACTCAAAGTCACAGCGCGATGCAGCCAGGAGGCTACACAGGATTCACACCCCGAAACCAGGTGTGGACATTCACAACAGGTGGAATCGCAAACTAGTTCAGCACCACCACCAAATCACGTGACAGCAAGAAAAGTCTGGGGATATGAGTTTGTCATAAATGAATGAGATGATGCTCTTTTAGTTTGTTTCATATTTTCCTGGGATGTTTCCTAGAAAGTGCTACTTAGTATGAAGCTAATATCTAAATTATACGTTTCCCTGAAGGAGCTGCTCCATTTACACCCAAGTAAATATTCAGTCATTACTCATTTATCAGTGGAAACTTTAGCCTTCATGTAGGTTGTGTTGAATTGTATGTTTGTAGGCACATTTCATATTTGTCATGTTCATTCAAAGTGTACCGATTCAACATCATGATCATCATCCTAATAATTATTATGATTAGTAATATAACATAATTAGTGTTGGTGAATTATTAAAGTGAAGCTTTCCCATAAAGGATCCTGTTCCGTCATCTGTTTGTTTAGAGTCGATTGAATGAAACCTGCTTTATTTGCAGATTTATGACACATTATGATAAACATCAATCATTGACGTCACAGCTGTTTGTGTCAAAATTAATGGGTTGAAACTCTGCATAGAGATAAGTGCTTCACCCCCCCCCCCTCTCAGGCCACGCCCACATTCTAGAATGCTGGTGGTGGGCCATTGTTAGCGCTGTTGCCAGGCAACACGGCGCACCGTCGCCAGGGACAACCAGCCTCTCTGTCTTTCTCTCTCTCTGATAGCAACACCATTACTGAGATGACAAGCCCACACACACACACTCACACACACACACACACACACACACACACACACACAGACACAGAGTCACACACACACACACACACACACACACACACACACACACAGCTTCCATCTTGTGGCAGCACACTGGCAGAACATTTTCACACAAACACAAAAGCATATTGTTAATTTTCATGCCTGCTCTCAGTCTCCCTCTCTCTCACACACACACACACACACACACACACACACACACACACAGTGTTATATGATGCAATCACCTGACATCCATATTCCTACAATGTGTGTCTATCACACACTCACAGATAATCTTTGAAACGGTTTATTATAATTCAGCACATGAGGAGGTCACAGAGACAGAATACACGACGAGGAGGACGGAGACACGAAACAAACGTCCCCGTTCTCCCTCTCCCCCTTTAGCCTCACCCCACCCTGGGAAAAAGGAGACGTTTGGTTTTAGTTCCCATGAAGAGGCAAGGGAACATTTTCCTCATGATACTTGAAAATAAAAGACAGAAATGAAAGTAAAATAGATATTTCCAACACGTCTGTGAGTACAATGATGGACTGGCTGAAGTCAAAAAGATTCATTCTGTGGGGAACATGGACGTCTGTCGGATCCATTCTTCATTAATGTTTTGTCATCCTGATTGTCCACACTGTAGCTTTACTATGTTGGTCGATTCTGTCCACATGAGACATCTGTTTCCCTGTTAAAAGTTAGTTTTGGGGAGTTTTTCCTGATCCGAACCGACGGTCTGCGGACGGAGGGTGTCGTATGCTGCTCAGATTGGAAAGCTTGAGGCAAATTGTGATTTGTGATACTAGACTGTATAAATAAAATTGTCTTGACTGCCAAACTTTGTGGCAAGATTTCATTGTACATTGAAAACTTTGACCTGCTGGTGGCTCTAGATGAAAAGTCAGGGGATCAACAAAGAGGGATTCATCTTCTGGGGATCATGAATGTCTGAACCAAATTTCATGGACGTCCATCCAGTATTTGTCGAGATATTTCACTCAGGAACAAAGTCTCAGTTTGATAACCACAGACCTCACACAGAATCTTTTCTAGAAATCAAATTTTAGACTGAATGAGTTTAAAAGGTATCACATCGTCTCAAAATTCGACCCACAGACGTGTTGGAAATGACATGTTTGTAGTGTTGAATGTTCTGATCTGACCGCTTTCAGTACAGTTTGGTTCCTCTTAGTCTCAGGGTTCAGCTTCCCAGAAGATCCAAAGGTTCCCTGTGAGTTCCCACACTGCACTTAAACTGCAGGTGGATTCTCCTGTTGGATTCTCCTGTTGGTCACCACGTGGTACAATCTGCATTGATACAAGAACAGAGAAACTGCTTCTGAACTCTCTTTGAGGTCCTGGTGAGGGCTTGACCGATACAGACTTTAGAAATCTGAATGTTTGGGACTGGAAGTGTCAATTTAGAGTCAATATTCAAAGTGACACTTTTTTTAATCAAGCTGTTCTTTGTACAGACAGAAATCACAAACCTTCCACTGCCACCTTTTACACAAATACAAAAATACAACAATGTTCGTTTTTCCAGTCTGCTTTAGTTCATATAAAACCAACTGGAAGTATGACTGCGCCCTGAGAACTTTCCATAGAAATCCAGACAAATGAAAAAGATTCAGACATTGAAGTGCTCGTGGAGGGAGAGGAGTAAATGAAAACATAATCTAAACACCAGATTCCATGAGAAGCAGATCAGCTCTGGACCATCTAGAGAGTTAAGAAGCAGATCATGTCGTACCAGCATGAACACAGCCCAGTAAAAATCAATCAAGGTGCCTTTTAAGTTCTTGAGGAGGAGGTAGACAGAAGAGACGGATAACAGTGATGTGGTAATTGGTGGTGGAGTTGTAGTCCTTAATAACAGTCCTGGACCACTTCCTGCTGAGGTCAGTTTGTACTCCCTCTGTGGTAACGTTTTTCCTTTGAGGTTAACATGTCGTCCGGTTTTGGTCAAACTGTAATTGTATCTGTGGTGACAGCAGTGGTCCACTTGAGGCCTGAATCGTCCTGGTTTAGCTACGATGGGGTTTGTGGTGGCTAGGAGGAGGAGGATGAGGAGGAGGAGGAGGAAGGGGGAGACAGTTTGATCACAGATGGTGAAGGTTGTCGGAGAGGACACATGCTCAGTGCTGTGTTTATGTCATATGGGGTGGATGGTAGAGGTGGAAAGATTCTTATGTATGTATAATTACAGAGTTGGTCGTTACATTGACAATATAACTCTGTATTCATTCAATTTGGGTTCAATCACCTTGATCGATGGGCTTTTGCTGACCGGAGAAGTCTATTTTTGTTTGGTTTTCAGGCACTTCTGTAAAGTGTCAAGTTAGATGAATCTGAGCTTTCCGAAAAAATCATCTTCCCAGTCGTAATTCTGACTTGGGTGTTGATATGAACGCTGTTTACAAGTCAGAAACAGGTAATTACTAGGGTTGGCCCCTAACTGTAGGCAACCAGCTGCTAGCTGAATGTTTTGTATCCTGCTCTTTGTTAATGAGTTAGAGTTGGAATTTAGTGAGTCTGTATTTTGCCAATCCAAGTGTAGGGACTCAGAGTCTCTCACACTGGAGCGCACAGACACATTCACACAGTGTAATTCTCACTGGCATATGTGAGCGAAGCCAGCACCAGTGTATTAAAATATGCCCAGATCAGTCACGATACTCATTCTTATGATCAGCTCGGGACATCTCCAGTAATTATGGTATCCGATATGACATGAACACGGCATTAAGGTCTTCGGGTAAGGTGCTCCGAATCATCAGTAAAAGACAGCAGAAACCGAACCCAACAACAGAAACCCACTACCTGACCGTGGTTGAGTTCAGTGCTTCCCAAACATAGTAAAACTGTTTTGTTTGAATGTTGTGTTGCAAAGCTTTGGCACTGTTTCCCATTCTGTTATTGAGTCTTTTTTTCTGACTTCTTTCAAAGAACAGTTGCAAGAAAACTGGATAGAACTCGATATCTTGTCATATCTATTGACTCAGTGATCCTGTCAGCTTCTATGTGTCCAAATGATTGGACTCTGTGATCTGCTAAACGTATAGATCTACCAAGGCTACATAAGCTACATCAGGCTGAGGTAAACTTCATGTTCCGGGCTTTAGTTGGTTATCTATGCTGCCAGTACAGACCAATCACACGGCTGACTGAGCATACCAACAACTACCAAACCTTCTTTTCCAACTCTGACATCTACTGGTGACAAGCAGGTAAAGAACTGTCCCCCTTCTATTGGCTGATGTTTGGTACCAGGTGAAGTGACCACCTGTCTATAAAGCTTGACATCATCTGACAGCAAAGACTGGCCAGTAGTAGAAGAACCTGAACATTCCCAGTCCTCTGATCTTACATTACATCGATGAAATCTAAACCTAATTGATTAACTGTTGCTTGTTGCCATTTTCCTATCCCTTTCTTTTTTACAATTTAGCTAGGTAGCTACTTTACCCCGCCCATTCTCAATCCCACCTACTACATTCTGATTGGTCAATTGATAATTGTAACCTGCTAACTGTAGTCTTCTGGTAACATGTACAAAAACAGGTAGCACTTCTATCCAAGTAGCAGTAGCTTGCTAGCATCTAGACAACCTGTGTGCATCTATTTAAATTTACCTGCAAACAAATTCTGGAAAATGTGCAATTGTGGTATCATCACACCAAGTTCTGATTGGCCAATTCCTATTGCCTGTGACGAAACTGCCCCCTCTGTCTCCTCCTAGCTGTGTCCCAGTTCCAGTTGAGGTGGTATTTGTAGTCTTAAATTGTCATCCACACAGTATGAAATTGTAATCCTGCTGCAAAGCATCTGGTCCAATTCCAGAAGTTGTAGTCCTTTTTTAAATTTATCCAAGCCTGATTTGTAGTCCGTATGTGATGGTGACTTTCTGTTCGGCCTCTAGCTGTTGGCGGAGGGAAGGCTAGAAGAACCAACGAAATGCCTCGCCGGTCGGGACGGAGGGCGGCCGCTAAGAATAAGACGCAAGAAAAAGAAGTGAGAAAGAAAGATGTCTGTTTAAAAGTGTTTTTAGATGTCACAGAACACAGAACAGGTCATGGACCATCAAATGATCAGGCTCCTTCTGGAGGGCATGAATGTACTCTGCAAAAGTGGATCAGAATCAATCAATACTTTAGTGTGCAAGTATACGTTTAAGGGAGGAACAGGATTGCCCTGGACCACCCAAATCACCAGGGTTCATCCTCTGGGAGCCACGAATTCCCACAGCCATTACTTACAGTATTTTATCATTGCAGCTGGTGAAGGTGGACTTTATATACTGCTTAGTAACTTCTTGATAAAGTCTTATCTTACCCTAAAATAATATGTTGTTGATTACATTTTGTATTATTAATCTGAATTTGTAACTTTAGTTATCAAATAAATGTAGTGAAGTAAAAAGCACAGTATTTCCCTCTTAAGTATGGTGGAGTAGAAGTACAAAATAGGACTAAATGGAAATACTCAAGCAACATACAAGTACCCCAAAATTATACTTAGTTACAGCGCTTGAGTTACTAGTTACTTTCCACCACTGATGGTTTTCAGGGCATCAATGTGTACAAACCTTTCAGAGCTCAAATACATCTTTTTGTATTCCTTTAAATGCAACCAAACCAGCAGGGATTATTTCACTTTCGGGACTCAACAGGACGAGTATTCTGTCACAAGAGACAAGGTGTCCTGCAAAATAACTATTTAAAAAAACACCCAGGGGGCTTTGCACAAAATAAACTTTCTGATTGGCTGAGAGTCTGTCAGGTCGACATCAAAGTGAACGGAAGAGGGATGAGGCAAGAGTGTGAAACCACATGGTGTGACACACACACACACACACACACAGTCTGATGCGCTCAGATACAAACATTCACATACATTGTAACACACACACACACACACACACAGTGCTGTCACTTGCCGCTAGCCTCCACAGGTCCAATTAGTGTGTAATTGAGGAAGATTACGGCAGCTAATTCACTGTCTTACTAACACACACACATTTCAGTGTGTGTGCTCCACGTGTGTGTGTTGATGCTGAGGGAATAATTAGTGATAGTTTGTGGAGATTCCCACAGGGAGAGTATGTGTGTGTGTGTGTGTGTGTGAACACAGAGAGATATATAGAGTCATCAGTGAGGTCGAATGCTGATGTCAATTAATTATTGATTGCCACTAATTCTTATTGCACTCACACTCACACACACACACACACACACAGTAGAAGATAACAAATATTCTCCTTTCCCTCTCTCTCCCCGGCTCATTTTATCACTGTGAATCAGTGGAGAGTTGGTGTGTGTGTGTGTGTGTGTGTGTGTGTGTGTGTGTTGGCAGCCTGCCAGACCTCAGCAGGGACCGAGCTCTCGCTTTTCACCACCCACCATCTGCACAGCATTCACACACACACACACACTGAGCAGGGTGAGTGATGCCTTCCAGCTCACGCCTCGTTGGCAGTGATCTGGGTTAAGTGAGCCAGGACACACACACACACACACACACACACACACACTCACTATCTTATTAAGTGTTTAAGGAAAAGATGAAACACAACAAAAAGTTGTTAAATAAACTCCACAGTGTACGCTCTTCCCCTGTGTGTGTGTGTGTGTGTGTGTGTGTGTGTGTGTGTGTGTGCGCACGCCCTCACCTCCAGAGCCCCCCCTCCTCCCCCCGGTTTCTTCTTCAGCTCTTCACACTTCCTGAACTTGCAGATCTGGTGACCTGTCTTCCTGTTGCGGCAGGACGAGCAGACGCCGCAGTTGATCAGCCGCCTGCATGGCCCGCACACGCCGCACCGCTTCCTCTTCCTCTTGGCCACCGCCCCCGACGACGACGAAGACGACAAGGCCACGCCACCTGCCGTCACCCCCGATGACGAGGGCGAGGAGGAGGAGGGGCAGGGGGAGGAGTTGGCGTGCTGCTGGCAGTCTGTTAGTGCCCGCTGGCCGCTTGTCATCTGGAAGGCGCTGCTGGCATCTGAGATCCCACCCCCTGCCGACCCCATTGCCATGACAATGACCCCGGGGGGTAATCCCAGCCCCCCCAGGAAGCTACTACCCATCACCCCTCCCCCATTGCAGCTCCCACCCTCTGATAGGCCCATCATGTCCGGGTGGGCGTGTCCCTGTTTGTTCATGACGCCACAGTCCGCCCCGCCACCATAACTGGGGAGGAAGTTCCCGTTGCTAGGCGCCATGGGGTGATGGTGTGCTGTTCCCTGTGTGACAGGAAGTGAGGACGCAGTGTGTCCGTGTTTTTCAGCTCCTCCGACCTCACTGCTCCCTCCACCTCCTCCTCCTCCCCCTCCCGACCCCCCGCCCTGGTGCATGCTGGTACTGTGGGGGTGTGAAGAGGTCATGTGCCCTGGCGTTGCTGAGGGGTGATGGTGGTGGTGGTGGTGGTGGTGGTGTGTCGGCGCCGTCCCCACGGGTTTGGGCCGGCCCCAGAACATGGCTGCCGGGTGGTTCATGTTCACATTCATGTTCATGTTGTCATGGCAACCCCAGGGCGCTGTCGCCATGGCACCAAGCCTGGCGGCGGTGGGGGGGAAGATGGGGGCGGCTGCCGCCAAACGGGCCGCCAGTTTGGCAGACTGAGGGAAGTTTGTGACGTTCATATTCATGTTGACGTTGGTCTTATAGAAGCTGGCGATGGACGAGCGGTAACGGTCCATCTCTGTGGTGTAGTCAAGCATCGGAGCCAGGCTCGACACCTGCAACAAATACCATTATCATTATCCACGGTAATCAATAGCAGTCTCAATCAATAAAAACATGTGGCATGTTGTGTTGCAGCTGCTTTACATCATGGTTAAGAGGCTCCCTGGGGGTTTGTAGAGTTCGGAGGTGGCAGGCGCCACTGGTCTCGTGGTTTTCACAAACAGAGGACACCTGGACCTGAACAACACCTGTGAAACTCTGACGTGCTGCGATACCGGGAACAGAGATCCCAGTATTTCCTGAAAAGTGTTGCCAAATTTACTCCAGTTTTCTTAGAAAAATACTTGAGGGAACCTGAGACTTTAGCCTTGCTTGCGGCATGGCTCTAGGGATGGCAGTGTCCATCGGCTGATTGGTCGGTCAGTTGGTTTCCCCGCGTTTCCTGCCTATCTCTACACTGTGTATTAAATAAAGACAAAAATGCCAAAATAATAGTCATTGTCTCTCTCCACTTCAAAGATTGTGTACTTTTGAAATTACATTATGGTGAGAAATCCTGGGACTTCCAGTAATCTAATGATTTTGATATCACGGGAAATCCTTCCATCTTACCTGCAACGTTGTTAACTAACGTGATGTCCATCTCTTTGTGGACTTCTGGAGATGCTTCTCCCTCAAACTCATGACTGTTGAACAACAGCAAGGGAAGGGACTTTTAATTCTTCAGACACCTCTATTGTCTGGGACTGACTGCCTTCCAGGCTACACTTTGGGCCACAGACTACATGAAAGACTGTAACATGATTGGCTGCAGTCTTGTTTCTCTGACTGTTGTTAGTTATATCCCCCTGCCCAGGTACATGCAGTTCACCTTCATATACGTTGTTTGTTGTTCTGAATAAAAAGTAAAACTATTCCAAAAGCATTTGTAATGTTGTATTATTGTCCCGTCCCCTGGTTGAAATATCGACATATGCAGCATCGTAAAGTATATCATTGTTGTTGAAGTCTACACGACCTAATTCTATCTTTCATTTTTTGGAGGGTCCATTTTAAACCTGGGATGTTGTGGTTCATGGACTTAACCTCTAAACCACAGAGTGCCCTGTTACCACCTTGTTCCATTTCTAAAATGATTTTGTATGCTGAGGAACAGAAGAGTGCGACAGTCGAAGAAGCTCACCTCAATGGGCTCCAACATTTTTAAAAACGTCACTGTACTTAGCATCAAGTGCAGCAACAGCAGAGTTAAATACAGCAGTGAGTGTTGACCCCATTTGAAGGCACTGTACTCTTTGTGAGGTCATCAGAGTAAAGGGCTTCAGGGGGCCGCTGGAACCTCCCCAACCTCAGTTTGAGCCACACTGACCTCAATAGTGTCTTCAAATGATAAAAAGTTGAATGACCACTCACCTGTCCCTGTCCACCGTAACCATGGTGATTTGGGTGATGGTGGGAGGGGGCGGAGCTCCTCTGGAGCATCGAGGAGAGGTCGCTCTCCACACACACGCCGCTCGTCATGCCTGACATGACCTCACACACACACACACACACCAGCGCACAAAGGAAGTTGGCGAGTAGTCAGTTCTGTGAAGTCGACACGTTCTGCTCTGTGAACGGAAACAGAGACGAGGATCATGAAGGTGTTGAATTCTGTAAACCTACATCGTGATGCTGTCAACATCTTCTACATGATACAATAGAAATGTAAATACATTTTATTCATTCCCTCCAGTCTCCACCGCAGACCGTATATAAAGATGGCCGACACGTCTCCACCACAGACTGTATATAAAGATGGCCGACGCGTCTCCACCGCAGACCGTATATAAAGATGGCCGATACGTCTCCACCACAGACCGTACATAAAGATGGCCGACACGTCTCCACCACAGACTGTCTATATAAAGATGGCCGACGCGTCTCCACCACAGACTGTATATAAAGATGGCCGACGCGTCTCCACAGCAGACTGTATATATAAAGATGGCCGACGCGTCTCCACCGCAGACCATATATAAAGATGGCCGACGCGTCTCCACCACAGACTGTATATAAAGATGGCCGACGCGTCTCCACAACAGACTGTATATATAAAGATGGCCGACGCGTCTCCACCACAGACTGTATATAAAGATGGCCGACGCGTCTCCACCACAGACTGTATATATAAAGATGGCCGACGCGTCTCCACCACAGACTGTATATAAAGATGGCCGACGCGTCTTCACCACAGACTGTATATATAAAGATGGCCGACGCGTCTCCACCACAGACTGTCGATGGCCAACGCAGGATTCAACAGGATTCAGGCTTTCTGAAGTTACGGCAGAGACTATTTCACTGTAGAGAAGAATGGAGGGAACGTTAATAGGGTTCTGTAGCCCTGCTCTCTGATCCTGCTGAGGCCTGAGAACACAGCGGAGAGGATGGAGATATGTGGTTATCACATTAACATGGTGATTATTTACATTCTGACGTAGCTTGTAGCAGTTAGCTACTTTTTGTGCCGCTTTTCCTTTTTCACTCAACCTCACAAACTATTCGCTCTTCTGCGTTTGATTTGAAGCCGCTGACAGACTGACCTCTGACCTCTCTGCACACTGAGTGTAGAACATTCACTGCCTGCTTGTGAATGTGTGTGTGCACAACAAACAGACAGAAAAGGAGATGTGTGAATGAGTGTGAAATGTGTGTGTGTGTGTGTGTGTAACGGCCAGCCAGAGAAAGAAACAGAAAATGTGTGTGAGCTGGTGTGTGCGTGTATTTGTAGACGGAAACAAAATGTGTGTGGCTTCATAAAGAGAATGAGATCCTGAGTGTGTCTGCGATGTGCGCGTGTGTGAGCAGCCAGCGTGAAAATGTGTGTGTCTTCTCGCCCCCCCCCCTCCCTCGAGGCGTAACTAATTACCCTGTCTGGTCAACCGGGCCAGCGCGAGCTCCAACAGAAGGTCACGGTGGCCACCGGCCGCGAGGGGAAATCGGCTCTCCCACGCGACACATTAACCCCCCCCCCCCTCCTCCCCCCCCTCAGGCACAGTGAGAGGAGGGAGGGAGGGAGGGATGGGGGTCAATCAAAAAAAGAAAAGAAAAAAAAGCCAGACCCGATAACACCCGATAAATACCGTGAACACAGCATGCAGTCCGACTGAGAGGGAGGAGAAAGCGAGAAGATGGACGGCGCGTGCTGCTGCTACTTACCGGGCCCGCGAGGAGGAGGAGGAGGCGGAGGAGGAGGAGGTGGAGGTGGAGGAAGAGGGTGATGAGGAGAAGACGAGGAAGGAGGAGAAGAGGAAGAAAAAGAAGACCGTCTGGGAATTAGCCCGCCACGGATCATGGCTGGCGGGGAACGAGAGAGAGAGGGGGGGAGGCGGGGGGGGGGGGGGGGGGGTGCAGGAGCACCGGGAGGGATTTGTCGGTCTGTCGGTACCGGGGAGAGAAGGGGGGGCGGGGGGGGGGTAACGGATAACGGGGGGTGGATGGATAATCACCTGGGCTTGGCACGAGCGAGCGCGAGGCGGGGAGAGAGAGAGGGAGAGAGAGGCGTTAAATTAGCCAGGTCGAGGCGAGGAGGAAGCCGCTCTGTGGAGACCCTGCAGGGGCGGGAAAAGAGAGGAGCTCGAGAAAAGAAAAAAACATCACCATGGGAAGAAAGGGGGGGGGGGGGGGGGGGTGATGAATAATGGCGGAGGTTATGAACGGATATGTGCGTCGTTCTCGCGACAGAGTGAAGTGAGAGGGGAAAGGGGGGGGGGGCGGTGGCAGGGGGTACACGCGACGTTGATGTTCGGTAACGGAGAGGGGAGGGTGTGTGTGTGTGTGTGTGTGTCGGCTCGTGCCCTCCTCCGTGTCTCCTGCTGTCGGCGGCGCCCGTGGCGGCGTGCCGTGCGCACGGTGTGAACGGTCTGATTGGCGTTGAGGCGAGGTGAGGAGGCGCGAGACCCCGCAGATGATTGGCTGCCTGCCGGTAACAGAGAGAGAGAGAGAGAGAGAGAGAGAGAGAGAGAGAGAGAGAGAATATATTAATATTTAACAGCTGTGTCTGAGGACTTTATGCTTGTGTTTAGTGTGTGATATTGCCATTTTAACAACTTTTATTTCATTCAACATCTTTTTAAGATTATATATCTCTATATATAGACATATAATAAGGAAAAAAGTTACAATAGTTTAAGAATAAAATATATCTATTTGATTTTCAAGTGAATCTGGCATGAATTAAATGTTTCTTCAAGACTAGGGTGTAAAAAACAACAAAAACACCAGACAAAACATAAAAACATCCAGTGTGCGCATGCATCAAAAACCATATGTCATAAAAGACCAAAGTTTGAGTAATTTTGAGAATAAAAGTCAATATTACAAAAATAAAGTTAAGATATGGAAAATAAAACGTGTCTGTCCTTGAACCCTTTAGATTACAGTCCTGATTCTGGTCTCTTCTGAATTTACTATCTTTGGAGTTTACGATCAAAGACCAGGATTAATTTATAAAACTGATACTGAACCAGATTTACAAACACACAAACATGTTTTTGTACTTTACACTTCTATTACAAAAGAAGCACCTGCTGTCGCTGATATCGGGCTCTAAAAATGGTTTACGCAGATAGAATCGAGAGGTTTTTGTGTTTTCAAGTCAAATGATGTTCAGTTTGAGTTAAGATTTCTCTTTTCATGTTGCTGCTTGGTAAGGGGTTTTTAATCTCAGGATTTGACTTTTGGATTTTCCTTCTCTGAAGACAAACAGGACTCGAGGCTTACTCACAAAGCTCCCACATCTATTCATTAAGTTCTGATATATGAATTAGCTGCCTATTTTTAAATAAACCAGTCAGGTACTGCTTTTAAACTATTTATCATTGTATTTTGTTGTGGTTACTTGCTTCCTCATCCATTCACGTTCTTGTTGAGTGTAAAGAATTGATTTTATGGCTGGTTAGAGTGGACGGGAGTCCAAGTGGTTTCAAACAAATTCAATGAAAACAAAAAAGAACTCCTCATCAATATATAATAATAAGACTACTACTGAATAATAGTAATAATAACTGTTTCTTATGTAAATATGCACAATTCAGTTACCATGTTCTCCATCATGCTGCCTGTCAGTTACATGTAGTTAAGTAGAGAGTCCTTCCTGCAGCCTGACTGTGTCCATCTCAGGGAGGTGGTCCCCTATCTTTACACAGCGGCCCAGCAGAGCGGCCTCAGGTGACCAGAACATCAATCACCTGTGCAGAGGTGTCTTCACCGGGGAGAGCCCTCTGTCTCTCTCTGTGGTGGGGAGCAGCAGGTGGACGACTTCCTGCACTGAAACCACATCAGATAAATGTCCCAAATATCACTTTACTGAAGTGTATTTTTTGTAAAGTTGTATGTTTGTTTTGTTGGGATTTTATGTTTTATATCCTTGTTTTAGGATGGTCTGGTGTTGTCTGTAACTAGGGCTCTAAGTTTAAATTCTCCCTTTGGGACCAATAAAGATAATGAGAAAGAGGAGTCTTATTGAGACTTTGGAGTCCCTGTTCCGAAAAGCTCAGCACTGAAACTAGTGAGTTATAAGCGAAAAGGATGATGTTGCATTAAGACAGACAGACAGACAGACAGACAGACTCATTGGAATGGGAAACTAGGACCATGCTCTACATATATACAACAATCGAGCCTAGTAATATTCTGTATTATTTGCTATACACACACGTACCTATATATTTACACATAAAGATATAAACACAAAACACACTAAATAAAGGTACACTGGGATCCAGCAGATGAACCTGTGACCTCTGCTCCCTCGGTGGTGTACTGTGGATGGGTTCTTTCCCTACAGGACACAGAGGAGAAAATTACATTAATACACTACACCCGTCTCCGTCCTGCACCGTGGATCCATGTCCTGCACACACCAGACTAGTTTCTACAATACAAAATGATTAAAGGTCACCATCTAGTGGCGGACAGTGGGGAGTACACAGCTACTGTTATGATCATCTGACTGTAGTTTCTTTCCTGTTTTCGTTCTGTCTCACATTCCAGCGGCTGCAGAACAAAACCGAGCAAACCTACTGTGTTTTACTCATGCTGAACACCGAGCTTAACCTGCTGAAAATCAAAGGCTGCAGGTATGTCAGCTCCTCGGTTAGCCTTAGCTGTTAGCTGTAGCTTCCTCCGCAGCTACAAAAAGCCCGGTATCTGTACGGCTCGAGCTGCCGACCAATAAGCTGCTGCAGAGGCTGGCAACTGCTGCTACTGATGGGGCAAAATATTCTTACAAGAAAGACCCCTAACGATTAGCTTACACTAACGGTAACTAGGGTTTAAAAGCTAACCAACTAGCTTAGTTTGTAAGAGCCGTTGGTTGAATTAGGCCATAAACACAATAAAATCATTTCAGGTTGTTGAGACAGTTCAACAAAAACAAAGGACGGAGAGAAAGAAGCGTGTTCAGTAGCTAGCAGGTAGTAATGCTGACTTACGTGAAACTAATGTAAAGTTAGCTAACGTTAGCTAGCGCTCAGGGCTAGCCAGTACCCCCCTCGCGCTGATTAATGGCGGTTTAACTAACCTTAACTAGAACAGTTAACGCTAACACAAACTAACTGAAATAACAGACCAGGGTATAGGACCACGCTTACCTCATATCTTGTATATCCAGTTTGACCAGTAACGTTTGCCGCCATTATATCGTTGTCATAGAATCAGAGTGTAATAATGAAAAGTGAAAATACAGAATATCCCAGACGTCATGTATAAAAAAACTTGGCGACACGCATGTAACACAAGGCGTTGGTGGTATAGTGGTTAGCATAGCTGCCTTCCAAGCAGTTGACCCGGGTTCGATTCCCGGCCAACGCAGATTCTTTTCATATCAGAACTTCGATTGAGTGGTTTGAAAACAAAAAATTGCTTATGCTTGAATATAAATGTCTTCTTATGGTTTAAGTTGTGGGTGAACAATATTTACAGTATATGAGCCTTCACTCTTTAAATCACTACAGTACACTCTTAATTTAATTGCAGTTTCACTGTCTAATGCAGCTGACAGCAGAAATGTGTTTCAGAATCAGAAACTGTTTATTGCCAAGTAACATACATTACAAGGAATTTGCCGTGGTCTGATGGTGCTATTGTTTCGATAACAAATAAGTAGAATATAAAAGGTAAAATAAGAATAAAAATAAAAATAAGATAAATAACATGAGCATTAATACAACAACACAATAAATAGAATTAATGAAACAAATAAATATATTCTGTCTGGACAGAAGTGAAACAACCAAAGAATATGCAAACATTTACAAAATATATCTCTCGTTGCCTTTTCCTACAGCTCCTGAATGAGTCGGCTGTGAGGTGTGTGTGTGTGTGTGTGTGTGTGTAGACATGGGGAGGCATTTCCACAGCGAGGTTGACATTAAGAGTCCATGGCATCAGGTGCTGGTCGCCTTCTGGCAGCGCTACCCTAACCCTTACAGGTAACACACACGTTTGTCCTTCTATATCTGTGAGAAATATTAACAATGCAATGGCTGCAATGGCTCTATGACCCCAGTTTGAAAACCACTGCCTAACGATGACCTTAACCATCACAACTAAATGCCTAGTCCCAACCCTTGACCCTAAAACCTCCTTAATCTTTCAACAGCTCTTTAAAGAAAAAATGTCCATTTATAAAATAATTGGTCTTCTCAAAGATAGACATACAGAAGCGCACACAAACACACACACACACACACACACATACTGTGTCTCTCTATATATAAATCTATATGTTTCAGCACCCACGTCCTCACTGAGGACGTCCTGTACCGCGAGGTCACCCCCAGCAACCACCTGTTGTCACGGCGACTGCTGACCAAGACCAACCGGCTCCCGGGCTGGGCGGAGCGCGTCTTCCCCGCTCACATGGCCCGGGCCGTCTACGTCCTGGAGGACTCCATCGTCGACCCGCAAACACACACACTCACCACCAAGACCTGGAACCTGAACCACAACACGCTGATGGTAAGAGCATTACTTATTATTATGAATGTGTTTGTTTATTACTCAGGTAAAGTTATAATGCTTAAGAATGTGTGAATGTGTCAGAACTGTGATATACCTGTCCAGGTGTACCCCATCTCCAGCGACCCTGGAACGGATGGTCTGAAGGTGTTTTCAGGCAGAAAGCAAAGCAATGTTTTCACTGTTATTTGTGTGAATTTGATCATCGGACTGACTGTTAGTGCAGTCCATGTTTATCCGCCACCAATAGCCAATGTGCCAACTGTACAGACGTAGCTGTAAGCTAGCTAGGAATGGACTGTGTGTTTGTGTTCAGTTCAGTGGTGCCTTCGCTGCCTCAAGCCAACATTACAAGGCTGCAGCAGACAGACTGATGGTGCGTTTTAGAAATGCTCCTCGTTGCAGAACAAGACTCATTCTGTTACTTGTATACACTGATGATTAAAGGTTGAATGTTAATTTGTTCCCACATTCGAATGGTAATATGAATTTTGAATATAAAGTGACAGTCCTGTAATGTATAGTATGTACTGTCTCTGTCTCTCAGACGGTGGTAGAGCGGTGTTTGTTTGAGGAGGACCGCAGTCGGCCATCTTGGACCAAACTGAGGAGGGAGGCCTGGATCCTTTCGGCCGTCTATGGCCTGGCCCGGCCCATACAGGTGTACACACACACACAGGTTTAGTTAATGTCTCTCTCTCTTATTCAGATGGGATTACTGTCACAGGTGGAGGTGGGGAATGAAATACTCATACTTTGCTCTTCGGTAATTTAACTCATCATTCAGCATTTTAACCATCAAGAAATGACAGGATGTTGTCTGTAACAGACATGGAGACATTCAGCAGGACAAAGACTAAAGCCTCCTCAGGGGGGCGCTGGAGAGCTGAAGGGGAGGCACTGCAGGAGGTGAACTTGAGTCAAACATCACACTCCTTCTCAGAGTCATAACTCAGTCAGACACGTCCAGAGGACATCATCATCTCTGACGTCAATCAGAATAAACCTCCAGAAATCCACTCAGACGTCAGAGAGAAGACGCTGCAGAACCTGCCTGAGAATCCTCCTGTTTTTAAGTTTCCTTCAGTGTCTCAGTGATTACTGATGGTTGTCTGTCCGTCCATGAGGATACTGCAGACAGGAGCTGCTAACAGCTGATTCAGATACCTTTAAGGGTGTCATTTTCCCAAATGTAAACAAATATAGGCAATATGTATGATAGCAGAACCTACCTGTAGCTGATATTACAACTGGACATTCGATGAGCTTTTACGGGTTCTTGCTCTCCTCATGGCTTTCATTTTTCTGTTGTCGTATTGGTTCCCAAATAGGGAACCTATTAACTTTTTGTGTCTCTCCTCTAGGAGTTCGGTCTCGCCAGGTTTAAAAGTAACCAAGCCAAAGCCATGAAGGGGCTGGAGTACGCTCTGTCCAAGATTCATAGTAAGACACACACACACACACACACACACACACACACACACACACTGGCACTACACTTGTGAGGACTCTGAATGACATGCACTCCCTAGCCCCCAACCTTCCTCACTCAGAAAGTTACCCAGAGTCTCGTCAACAACAGACACGGACACTGACGTTACAGAGGGGCTCAAGTTTAATATGTGACATATGGTGAGATTTTCTAGTTTAAAACCACGACAAAAGATGTCCTCACTTTCCCAAAATGTCCTCATACTTCTAAAACTAAAATATTGGTCCTCACACACACACATACTGAATAACAAAATGTAAAACACAAAATAAAACGTGCCTTGTTTATTAACTGCAGCTGAGGCCCCCCCTCATCTCCAAGGCGACCAGGGAGAGTCGTCAGAGAAGCACAAGCCCCTCCCACCACAAGCCACGCCCACCCCTACCCAGAAGCCCAAGCAGTTTGTCTGAACTTCCTCTGGCTGACTCTGCCGTTACAGTAGAAATCCTGCATCTGTTGATCAGAATGATAATTTTTGAGGGGGCGGGGCAGCAAGTCAACCTCAGCCGTGATTGGTCGCTTTGGGAAGTCGGTCAAGTGCTGCTTTTAAATTTGACTGAAGCAGAGCGGAAAATAATTAACGTCGTCGTCTTCTGAACTACAATCATTCCCAGGATTCCTTGTGACTGAGTGGTCTTAGTAAAACCATCTTCCTAAGTTTTATTTCAGTATATATGAATACATGCTCCTTTTATTTGATTCATTTTGGTTTTTATTCCTTTTCTAGATTCTGTAGTTTTCAGTTCATGTGGAGTTAAACTTTCACACCCGAAGTTTTGTTATTTAAAAAAGATCAAAGATATCCAGAAGGTTGAAGACGTTTTTTTCTTCTTTAAGAAATCTATTACTACTATTATTATTCTTTTTAAGCAGTCTGTTTTTTAAGTCCTCATTTTTATATATATTTTTTTCATTTTTAATTATTGTATTTTGTAATAACATAGTTGTCCCAATGATCTTTCTATAATTTTTCATTTTGTAAATTCATTCAAAGTTCATAGGGAACTCTCTGCTGAATGAATTTGGTCTATTGAGGTTATTTTCTGTATTTGTTGCCGTGGAACTAGTTGTATTTCTGTACATGAATGTTGCATCAGATCAGAGTTGTTGCCAGTTAAGATTTAGATTGTTGAACAGACGCATGTTTCATATTTTGAACATTTCCTCCCGTCAGACACCTGTTCTCCCTGCATCATCGACCTCTGGTGGTCAGCTCCTAATATTAAACTTCAAAGTTATGATCCTAAAGATTTCCGTCCTGGCTGATTTGGCGATGCGGTTACCATGGTGACAGCAGGTTTGATCCAACATCAAACAGTGTTTGAGCAGCTACTTTGTCCGAAATCGAACGTTAGAGCAGCTGGTATGTCTGTTTACAGTGCAGCCAAACAAACTCAGGTTGTTTTAATCGAGAAGTCAGTTCATAATAATTCTGAACCTCCATCTCCACCTCCACATTTCATCAATATGAAACAAATGTGTGCCAGCGGCGAGTTCGCAATGCTCCACAAGCTCTCGTAGCTTTTTTTAGTCTAATAAATAAACTCACAACATGTAAAATGAAATACTCTTACACCTACTTTCCTCATTAAACAGAAAAATACAACCGCATACCTTCTGAATTCAAGTTTCTCTCAGCTTAATTATTTGGAACAAATGATGAAGAAATAGAATGAACAAAACTCTTGGTTTTGATTTTCCCACATACTCATTTTATTTATTTTGGTTGATAACAATAGTAACATAATGAAGATGAAACAGCACAACTCATATCTGGTGTCATGAAGGTCACAGTTGACATTAACTCAAACAGTCAGTCTGTAAGAGTTTTATTCATTTATTTAATGTGTTGTTGCTGCACAGTTAAATCTGAGGTGTCATCACATAATGTGGAGTTATAAAAGATGATATGATATAAAATTAAGTTTTTTTTAAACATTAATGTCGATAAGGTTTTCAGATAATTAAAACACTGAGTTGTAGTTGTCCTGAGTTGCAGCTTGTAGTAGAAAAGCTGTCAGTCACTTTGAGAGTGACGGCAGGACCAAGTCTTGTTCAGAGTGTTGGCACAGTGAGGCTACGCAGACCGGGCCTTTAAATCCCAGTTCTGATTGAACTGGAGTCTGGAAATGATCAACGTGTCGATGCTGCGTTTGACTGAAGTCACTGTTTTCCTCAGAGTGGACCTCTAAACCTTATTGTGGCAAAGCTCCTCTTATCAACTGTGGATCAAACGGCCCTGATGTGACGAACTGATATCATGTTAAAGGCACAAGATGACAGAAACTGAGTCTCCAAACAGAACCAAAGTAAACATGAAGGACTTTTAAAGTCACACTGTGGTGTCCACATGGCTGCTGCTTCTCTTCTTAAAGATGGAGCCTGTTCTCCACAACACTTGATCATTAATACCCATTAGCAATCCCTAATAATATCTCATTATTGCTTGTTGTAGATATACTGTAGAATGAATAACATGTTTATAATTAATCCCAAGCTTCCCCCCACAAACACATGTCCCTTCACCACATAGAAACAGAAAAAGGTGAAATCATAAGAATGTCTTCTAGTTGCAGAAACCTTTCAGGAGACGACGCTCTAAAAGCAAAGGATTCACACCCCCAGGCTCTGGATCAGGACCAAGAGAAAGTCAGGAATCGTTGTGAAGGTCTACAGCCCGCCGGTCCGTCCGGGTCACCGTGGAAACAACCTGAGAAGACAATCAGACCAAACCATGATCCATGTCTATTCTCCAAACCTGCATCCTGACTGAAACCACCACGTGTGACTCTTGAACTCTCTTCATTCTGGTCTGTGTGATGAAACCGGAGCAGAAAACCCTCCTGTCCTCTGTCACACTCACATTTCACTTCATCTGCATTAAATCAGATCATCTGATGACATGTTTCTTTCCTTCTCGCTTTCTTCAATCCTTCTTTGACTGATCTGAAAGCATGAACGTCACTGAGTGGAAGGTTTTGATGTTCAGAGCTCTTTCCACCACTAGAGAGCGCCACCTACCTGCCTGCTGCTGACTGACCGCAAAAGCTTGACAAAGAGGAAACTGCTGAACTCTGTTTGCTCATGTGATTGTTGGTTTGGGGGATGTAGATAGAGATGTATCATCTAGTTCTCTCATACAGCAGTGGTAACAACTGATGATGACGATGATGATGATGATGGGTGTGTGGGTGTCTCCACCTGTTGTTTTGGTTCATGTATGTGCAGCAGCACAAAGTACAAAAGAGCTGAGTGAAGGTGAATATAGATGAGAGGGTGTGGTGATTAATAAATACACTCTGAGCCAATCACATCACTGGTCTTGAAGCACTGAAACAGCTGAGCCAATCACAGTGAGGCATGGCAACCACAGCTCAACAAATGAACAACAGACCTCTCCAGGAAGCCATATTGTTGTCTGGACGGTGGAGATCAACACAACATGGACACACGGCACCAAATGAGTACTACAGAGACACATACAGAAAATAAATGGTTTGGTAAAGCTGTTTACATGACAGCATTACTCTGATGCTATTTCAGTTTAAATTCTACTCTCTCATGTTGTAAATGGTCACATCGTCTCTTAAAATGTGACTCAGCAACATGTGCTTACATGTAGCCACCGTGACGTCCCCCGGTGGTTTGTGGACTACTGTTTTGAAGCCTCCAGTTTGGCATTTTGGCTGTCGCCATCTTGTTTTTTTGGAACCAGAAGTGACCATATTTGGAGGAGAGGGTGGAGCTGGGGATCAAAGACCCCGAGGACACTCTGCAGGCCTACCTACACCTGCAACCTGACTGCACCTGGCTCCTGGCTACGCCGCGAGGAGTCGCTGCTAACAAAGTTAGCTTGTAAATGTTCTTATTAGAAAAAGAGAGAGTGTCTTTTAGTACAACAGAACGCCTCTATCCTGATTGACAGGTCGCCGTGGCAGCAACTTGTCAATCACACGGTAGCCCCGCCCTAAAGCAGACCCTGCTTAATCGTCTATTTGACTCTAAATGGGACCATCATTTACTAAGCGAACATCACGCTGTGTTGAAGAAGACTTGAAACCATAAACTCATGAGGAAAATGTTCACTGACGTCATAAATCAGGTGAGGAGGGTCATTTTCTCATAGACTTCTATACAGTCGGACTTCTTTTAGTAACCAGTGGAGTCGCCCCCTGCTGGCCATTAGAGAGAATGCAGGTTTAAGGCTTCACTTTTCAGACCCGCAGGTTGGTGCTGTGTCTTACCTAACGAGTCCAGGCCATGGAGATGAAGGCTGGGTCTTCATCTTCATATTTCACCCTGGCAGATCTGCGTCTCCGACCAGCTCCGTTACAAACCTGGAAGTTAAAGACAGAGAGAGATGAAGTCCAGGCTTCAGAGGACCAGCACTGATCCATTCGTTCTGGACCGATGCTGCTGATAACAAACATTTCACCTTTTGGACATTGCGACCACAGAATATGGGATGTGCGTTAAGCTCTCGGCCAGCAGACGCCCTGTTCTAACTGTTCTACGGTGACGAGCAGCTGGTTTCATGAGTGTGTGTGTGGTGTGTTTGGGAGCGAGGCGTACCGGGGCGCAGCCCTCCTTCTGTTCGACACACAGGTTGAGTTTGCAGTGCAGGTAGACGTCACCAGAGTCCTCAGAGAACTGGAACATGTTGAAGGAGAAGTGGTTGGACGTTCCCCGTCCGTTTCCCTCCACCTTCACCGTCTGGTCGGCGGCGTTCGCACAGCTGCTCACAAACAGGAGAACACGCATCACATCAGAGCACACTTTGTTTTCCGGAATCAAAAAGCACGTTTATTAACCAATCCCCGCTTCTGAGTCATCCACCTCCGTGTGTGTCTCACCCGTTCATGATCAGGTAGTATCTCAGACTCCCATTGGGCGATGCCTGGTTGGTTGCCCAGCAGGAGTCGGTCACCACGGCGACCAAGCCTCCGTCCAGCCCGTCAGCCTCCAGCTCCACCCAGATCTTCTGGTTCAGCTGGACTTCGGCGCTCGACTCCACAGCCTGTGTGCGGCCGGCGTCGGTGTAGGCCTTCATGCTCAAAGTGTAATTCCAAGCTCCAGATGTGAGGTGCTGGACCACAGAGCTGCAGAGCGCACGCACACACACACACACACACACACGTCAGCTGTCTTATACTCACAAACCTCCTGACAACACACAACACAAAGTTAACAGCCACCAGTCACCTGTCTCTGATTCTGAAGGCCACAGTCTTCTCGTCTGGCTGAGTATAGAAGCAGGAGAAGTCGATGTGGACTTGATCATGGCGAGCGATGATGTCAGAGGAGGTGTTCTGGGTCATGATGGCGTTCTTGTAGATTAGTTGGCTGTTGCTGGTCTGCAGGGTCACAGGGATTCAGATGTCACTGCGCAAGTTTAATACGACTATTTACATTTCAGCCTTAAAATGTGATGTTTTTAGCCATTGACTGGCTGGAATAAGCTTCACAGGTGACCAGCGTTACTAGAAACCAAGGAGGTCAGAGCTGAAGCCCACCCCACGGGAAGATCCCAGACCAGAGGAGAGCAGAAGCTCAGCAGGGTGCTGGAAGAGATTTGGCTGCTTGTTGAGAGTAAAGACGTGGAGGACAGAACCCACCGTGACCACCGTCCCACAGGTGTTGCTGCTGTTGAAGCTGAAGGTCACCATGTGGGTCAGCTCGTCTATCTGACCCGTGCAGGTCTGGTCGTTGAGGTGCAAAGTCGAGTAGTCGAAGCCTTTTTCCTCCAGCAGACACCCGACCAGAGTAACTGAAGCAGAGTTCTGCCCGCAGACTTTGGGATCACCTGAACGTCCAGCAGCAAAGAGGAGGGAAACAAATACATGTAACAGAGACACAAACATGCAGTCAAACTGAGCGCTGAAGGTTAGTTATCAGCCGCTCTGTCAGCTGGAGGGTCAGGACTCTGAACAGGTCAGTCATGTGACCTCCATGTGTCACAGCTGACGTACCGTAAGTGTCTGTCGATCTGTACGGGGAGGCAAAAATGGCCCGACAGAGGCAGCCTTTTTCACCGCTGACCGTCTCACCGCAGAACTCGTGATCACTGCAGATCTTGTCCTGACAGAAGGCCTGAGGGGGGGCTGAGAGACAGGGACAGAGACATGATTAACAATAATCATCAAAAGACTCTGTGATCTTAGAAAGTTGCACTGAACAAGACAGACTTCTTTAAAGAAGGTGGGGTTGACGTCAGTCTCAAACTCTGTTCAGTAAAGACGCTGACCCTTTTTAATGCAGATGATCTACGAATTCTGCCACAAACACACGAGGACTGCAAGAACATTAAATAAATCCTCAATGTTTTATGATCTACAAGTCGTGCCGATAAAGTCTTACAGCAGCCGGCCTTTGACCTCCAGCCCTCCAGTGTGTCGTTGCTGTGCAGGCTGCAGGCTCTGGTGTAGGCCTCCAGGAACTGACAGTAGAGACCGTCCACCGCAGGATACTCGCACAAAGTGTCGGTGCAGGCGGTCATGAAGGGCTGTGGGTCGGTGCTGTTGTGACAGGCGGTGAAGGGCGCCTCCTGCAGGAGATTACAGCTGTTCCGCACATGTAAAGACACAGAATGGGAGACAGAAGGACGAAGTCCAGTCAGTGCTGTCTTGACATTAAACATGTGATGTCATTTTCCACAGAGATGAAAGAATAACACAGAGGTGTTTCCTGTTGATTCATCTGCTCACCGTTCAGTCATCATGTTGCAGTCGATCGCGCCGTCAGCGCTGCCATTGTACTGCATCTCACAGCTAGGGGGCGACACACAACACAAGGTCAGGACTGCCCCCTGCTCGGACTTGTTCATATAAACACAAAGACTCAACTGCTTTCTACCAGGATGCTTTAGTGGAACATTGAGGTTGTGATTGAGGTCTTACCCGCTGGCACTGTACTCAGAGAGCTTCAATTCACTTAGAGAACTGCTGGAGTTTCCACACAAGCCATGCAGAGATGGGTCTTCTACAGCAGGTCCTGGACAGGTTCAGGACAGAGTATGAGTCAGTGGGCAGCTCACTAAAGGACAGCACAGTTTACGTTCCTGATGTGCGCCACAATTGCTCCTTTTATCTCGTGTTATGAGTGGTAGCATTTTAGTTTCTGTACCTCTGAGGTGGATCTGTGCGGTGTTGCCATCAAAGAAGACAGTAGTGGTGTAGTTAGAGGTCACCACCTTGGCGGTGACTCCAGCTTGGTCCTTAGAGAGCTCCACACCGTGAAACATCTGAGCCGAGCTGCTGAGCGTCAGCGTTGTGTTGTCCAGCTGCATCGCAGCAGAGAGTGAAAGTGGAGGAAACACTGATTCAAACATCACAATCAGGCTGTTTTCACAGCAACAACCGCTGACTGCTTCTAATGTCAGTGAGAAGAAAGAGGAGAGCTGACACACCAGAGGACGTGAGGAGGATTTTGGTTCAAAGTCCACACTGACACATGACTGTGGCTGTAGGGAGCTTACCCGAACTCTCCCGCTATGTTCCAGGTGAATGTGGACATCCGGCTTGTTCAGTCGCAGTGTCACACTGTCCAGAAAGCTCACATCTTTACGACGGCGTTCCCGGAAGTTGGCCAGCACGTGGAGGTCTGGGACTAGAGAAGTCGACATCAGAGTGTACGCACACCGATCCTGGACAGAGTTCACTTGGCCGTGAAAGTCGATGACAGCGTGGCCGGTCACAGTGCAGATGGGGTCCAGAATGCAGCTGATGGAGGCAGAGAGAAGCAACAACAACCAACATGATCAGCAGGCCTCGCAGTGGAAGATAACTGCTCTGACTCACGCTGTAGTGGTCCTGCTGGGTACCAGGGCCGACCTGAGACGGTCTCTTGTCTGGCACTGAACTGAAACTGTGTGTCTTCGCAGGAGACCAGAGAGAAGACACTGATTGTGTTCAGCTCTCAGTAACTGGATCTCTGTGGTTTGGAGTTTATCAGCCTCGCTCTCTTTGCTCCTATCAGAGCTGCATTGAGCTGTGTTGAGTCACTGCTGATGCAAACCTAACATTTCCTGCTGCTGCTTCACATTAAAAGCTTTCTACTGGCGACCCTGCAAGAGAGCGTTGCTCTCAGTGAAACTTCCCTGAATAAATACAGTTTTAAAAAAGACTCATCAAGTCCCTATATCATCAGAGCACACATATTTACATGTTGTTGCCTTGACAACGCTCCATGGGGCCACAGCCAACGGTACTGAGGACTGCAGTCGCATCACAGATCAGACTGACGCAGGTTTCTGGGTCAGAGCTCACTACTGCAACAGGTTTATACAGAACACCTGAGAAGTAAAAGAAGGTTTACATCAGGTTGAAAAGTCATAGTTCACTTCGTAGTTAACAAACTGTAAGCAAAAACAAAAAAACAGCAATATAATATAACTATTTTAAGGACCCAAAGTAGATTTGTGGAGCCAGTGGATTTGCCAACCTGAGTGTCTGCATCCGCTGATGTCGTAGTATCGCTGTGTTACAAGTCTGGTAGGACTCGTAACATTGAATACGTTGACTGTGGTACCATTGACCAGAGTTTCAAACTCCTACACAGCAACAAACACAACAATGTTGATATCACAGAGCGTTACAGCGTTTCATTGCTGTCAGCCAGTGTGTTACTTGATACCACCACTAGGAGTCGCCAGAGTAAGAAATGTTCAAATCCTACACACAACAGCTTTAACGTGTAATTCAATACATGATCCTGAAAAACATCACACACACAACTATACAGCCTTTCATTGCTGGGTCAAATAATTAAATATACACACACACACACACACATATATATATATATATATATATATTTGTATACTCACAAATAAACCTATGGCAAATATTTCCAAATACAGAAGTGCTTGTGTCCCGAAGTTAGGTATTACCAATGCAACCTGTAAACAGTCAACAGAAGAGATACAGACACTATCAGGAGGATTCCTCCAAAAGTGTTTGATGTGATATGACCTCAAATTCAAAATGTGTTCATCAACAGTTCATTTCATCGGAAACAGTTGACACCAACACCCGTCAAACTGATCTTGTCATGACACTGAACAACACTCACATTTAACCCATTGTACTTCACAGAGATAGACACCAAGCATTCCAGATCAGTCTTAATTGTTGGGACTTTCCCACGGTAAAATGATCCAAGACCAGGAGATGATTCAAATATACTGTATTCAGCACTCTCTGTATCGACTGCAGGCCCCACAATGCAGTCCTGTTTGGTTTGAGGGTCGAAAAAGCCGTTGAAACAAACTGCAAGTTTGTCACTCGTGAAGTTCACCTGTTAAAATCAGAGAGACACAACAAGTAAAACAACAACAACAACTTTTCTGCAAAACTTCATTTTTACTCACAGAGCTCTCACTCTGCTTCAGGATGCTACGTCAGGTGGTGTTCAGATACTCAGCGTCACTGCAGAGGACATTAATGAGACTCTGTGCTAAAGAGACGGCAGACAGATTACTGGTCCTGGTCCCTCTCAAACTAAAGACATTCAGAACATGAATCACTAGTTAAAGACACGGCGAGAGGACGGCAGGAAAACAGGACAACAGTTTTCATGATTGATCGGTCAGATATTTAGACTGTCAGGGCTTCACATCACGTCGTTTTAAGAATCCTCACATCCCACTTGTTAGCAGGAGTTGTGTCGCTTCATGAAGAATTAAAGAGCTCATATTCACATTGTAGACTGGAGTTATAGTGTGTACGCGGTGTATGAGAACTATCTGTACTATAAGCTGGTTGTATGCAGCTTCTCTGACTGATAACACATTGATTCTGTGAAGCCATAAACTTTCATCATGAAAAATCTGACTAATAAAATCAGAATCTCTCCAATTAAAGGGAAAATGAAAAGCTGGTACAACACGTCATAATGCTGATGTAATGTTTAAACCAATCAGCTCTTAGATCAGGGGAGAAGCAGACGTTTCCCATCATGCCCTGAAGTTTTGCAGTCTGAAGTCCTGGCTCCACAAACTGCAGCCGCCTCCATCTCTTGAGGTTCTCGTTTACATTTGCAAGACGTCAGAAATCTAAGCGGCTGCATTGAGTTGCGACCGCCGCTGATCCATCCTGCACAGGCCGGGCTCGTCTCCAACGAGCCTATTCATCCATTGGCGACGCTCCCTCAGTCTGCACACATCATCTCTGCCACAGCTGGACACCAAACATCAATAATGACATGTTCTCCAGCATCAGGCTTCATCCTACTCACATAGACTTGTTCGTACTTCTGTCCATAGAACGTGATGGGACACGAGCTGATGTTCAACTCTGAAGAACCAGTAATTGTCTGTTGAGCACCTGAAGACAACGGAGACACACGAGAGGTCTGAACTAGAGTCTGTTAGCTGGCTGGACAACAGTGTGAATGCTGATTCAGGATTTTCAATTGGATAAATATTATTTCCTACAAAAAATGTGTGTGAATGCTGACAGCTGAAATTAATTTGCAAAATACTGTTGAAAATGCAGAAATCTGAAATGAATTATTTGAAAATTCTTCTCTGTGGCCACTGGTAAATTCCTGTTAGCATTTGGGGGTTTTATTTAGAAAATCCAGCCTTCTCTGCGGCCAACCATTAAGCTCCTGTTACCAACTGGGGCCTTTTATTTTGAAAACCCAGGTTCCACCAGAGTGCCCAGTGTTAGCTCCTGTTACCTGATTTTAATGTGTATGTATAAGATAAGATAAAATTTGTACTCGTAGTAGAAATGACAATAGTAGTAGCAGGAGTTGTAGTAGTAAAGGCTGTACTGGTAATAATGACTGTAGTAGTAGTAGTAGTAAAGGCTGCAGTAGTAGTAGCAAAGGCTGTAGTAGTAGTAGTAGTAAAGACTGTAGTAGTAGTAGCAAAGGCTGTAGTAGTAGTAAAGACTGTAGTAGTAGTAGCAAAGGCTGTAGTTTTTGTAGCACAGGCTGTAGTAGTAGTAAAAGGTTGTAGTAGTAGTAGCAAAGGCTGTAGTAGTAGTAGTAGTAAAGACTGTAGTAGTAGTAGCAAAGGCTGTAGTTTTTGTAGCACAGGCTGTAGTAGTAGTAAAAGGTTGTAGTAGTAGTAGTAAAGGCTGTAGTAGTAGTAGTAAAGGCTGTACTGAAGGTACTTCTGATCATGTGTAATTCGTGTGGATAAAGTTTAAAATGACTGAGATATCACAGTTTATAAGTTTCGGAGCCAAAATATCATGATAGTCACTAATAGTTAATAATGCCTCAAAGCTCAACAATTCAGAAACTGTGTCCTACATCTTAAATAGTTACATGATCTGAACCAGGACAAGTTTGTCTATGTTCTGATGTCAAATGAAGTATGAAGTATGAAGAGTGAAAATTGTGGGGATGAGATCAATATCAATATCAATATATCAATACAATGCATTTCTTCAGTTTTTTTGGGCAATTCATGTCAACTTCCAGCTTTTACAGTATTACCTCGGAGCTTCCAGCTTTTCTAGCAATGTGTTTCAGCTTTCAGCTTCTTTGGCTAACCCAGTTCAGCTTCCAATTCTGCCAATTTTACATTTCAGCTTTCAGATTCTTCAAGCAATTCGTTTCAAATTTCTTCATATCCAGCAATGCTTTCAAAATCATGTCAGCTGTCCCTCAACAAGTCTTGTGGGAAGAGATTCAAAATGGCTGCCGTGTGTGTGCGCTTACCTGCCAGCCCGATGAGAGCGCACAGGTAGAGCAGGGGGCGGAGCATGTTGGAGGAGGCCAATCAGCTGACAGAGAGCTGGAAGACACACAGTTGGACATCTTTGATTGGACAGAAAGTCACAGCCACATTCAAAGATCAACTCTTTTCCTGGCAAATCATACACATTTTGGATTTCCATGACTTTTCCAGGTTTTTGTGGCCCTGTATGTATGCTGCAGTATTCACTTGCTCTGAGAAACATTATTTACAACAGTAGCTCAACTAGTAGCAACTGGACAATTATGATGCTAAGTTCCTGCCAAAACGTATCAAACAAACAAAACAGATTGTACAAGTGCCCTACGATTCACTAACAAACGTAGTGTGGATTGCAAATACAAAAACCATTAACAAACAAACACATTTCTTTTGCAAATACAAATCGTACCTATCAAACAAAAATACAACATATTTCTCAAACATCATGCTTCAGAAACAAATATGGCATGTCTTACAAGTACAAAAAAATATCTTGTGACTTTTGGCACAGTCGTTGCTCCGTGATTGTGCGGAAGATTTCCTCACAAATATCTCGAGTCATTGGCTCTCCACAACAGCAGGTGGCGCTGTGAGTCAACCTAAACGCTGAAGAGTGTCCACAAAGTCTAAGTGATTGCACCCTGAGAAACCAAAGGTGATTATCCTGATGGAGTAGAGAGCAAAATGTAGCCTGTTTGTGTGGTGAAAAAAGGTTGATTAAAACGACTTTCGAGTTGACTCTGCTTCCGTCTTTCTAACCTATTTACCTGACCACATACTGCCCCCAGGAGCAAAGACCCTTCACCACCTTTTGGGACGCTCTTTATTGATTTACAGAGGCTGGCAGTGGCTGTTGATGTCAACATGTTTTGTTTGTTTGTTAAGTTTTGGCAGGAAGTTAGCTCCATAGACAATGACGTCACATCTGATGCCATCATCTAGGCTGCAACTAGCAATTCTTTTTTCATGATCCATTAATCTGCCAATTATTTTTCATTTTGATACCATTAATAAACTCACATCACAGTTTCCCAGAGTCCAAGGTGTCGTCTATAACTGACCAGCGAAAATATTTAGTTTACAATAAAGGTTATTTAAGTCTTCAGATAATCTTTTACCAACAACTGAAACTATGTTTGAATATTAAAATAACAGTTTGAAGTCTGACACAATCAGACGATTAATTGATTAAGCCGATCAACACAACATTAATACATAACAATTTTGATAACCAGTTCATTTTCAAACATTTTCTGGGTCCAGCTTATTAAATGTGAGAATAATCCGCTTTTCTTTGTTTGTGTTTTTGTAAATTAAATTTCTTTGGTTTCCTCAAACCAGAAGGCAGCAGTTGCGACTGATAATAATTGTTAGCTGCTACTTTGACTAAAACGGACACAATTAGTCGATTAGTTGATCGACAATGTTAATCTGCATTATTTTGACAATCTATTAATTATATAAGTTATCTTGAAAGCAAACATTTCAAACATTCTTTGGTTCCAGATTCAAAATTGTGAGAGGACTTGTTGCTTTCTTTGTCTGATGTGACAGTAAACTGAACATCTCATGGTTTCAGACTGTTGGTCACACAAAAGAAACAAACTGAAGAACTTTAGGAAATTGTGTTGGTCAACTTTTCAGTGTTTTCTGACATTTTATAGATCAAATGATTAACTGATGAACGGAAAACCAAACGTCAGATGAATCGATCATGGAGATAATGGTCAGTTACAGCTCTAATACTGTTGTCTGCACCGAGTTTCTGCAACAACTGCTGGCTGAGCAACACAGCGAGCCATCAGTGTGGGACAAAACACACTCGCAGCTTCAATTTCAAGTGTCTTTGTTTTTGTGTCAGTACCATTTGTCACATTTGCATAGAGACGTAGGTGTAGACGTGCAGGTTGTCTTACCCTCTGGAGGTCTGATGGAGGATGAGGAAGATGAAGGTTGCTGCTCAGGATTCGTCTGTTGGTCTCTGTGTGGAGGATGCTGCCCGCTCTCTCTCTCTCTCTCTTTTTATGTGCATCCTCAGCTGTTCACACCCAGGAAGGATGAAGAGGTGGACTGGGGGTGGAGTCAACAATGGCGTGACCTGTTGTGAAGCGTCTTTAATCTTCTTCTGCACTTTTTTACACAGCCCAGGAGGAAACCAGTAAAGATGAAATACAGCAAAGAAGATGACGACAAAAGAAATATGAAAGAAATGACAATGTAGTCATGGACATCACAGGACGAGTTCCATACATAGTAAACAGTAACTGTCAGTTGGCATTTTAATGTATTAATGACACCTTCATGAATGCACATGTGATGTTAGACCATTTCTCTCTCTTTAAAGGGCACTTTATGTACGGTTTGCATGTATTTATAGTATATATAGTAAACTTGGTGCAGTCTATGTCTTGCTTTCAGTCCATTCATATCAAATCCCCAGGTCCGACCTGCGGGGGCCCTGACTCTTTTATTGATGCCTCTAAGAGTCACCAGTGTCAGACATTTTCAACTCCGTCACACGGGGGCTTTAGATAAGTATCTCAATGGAACGTCAACACAATGAGTGTCAGATTATTTCCACCTCCACAATGTAGCAAGAATTAGAGAATTCATGTCCATAAATAGATTCAGACAAACTAATCCATGGGCACTGATGACGGTGGTCTGCACATCCACCATCACCTCAGTGGGATAGGTGCTGGAAACAATTCTTAGGGATGATACAGAATCTGGTTCCTCAACTCAGCTTGTCTGCTGATACTGATCTGACACCAGTGTTTTCTTTCTCCCAGTCGTGACTGAATACATCAGATGGTGTGAGACGTTGACAACAACCTCATCAAATTTGACAGCTAGCTCATAAAGAAGTGACACCGTGTTCCTGAGTGTGGGGATGCATGAGTAGCTATTGTCGCTTAAATTAAAAATGTCATACATTACAGTTGACGTCCTCAAAGTCACGTACCCAGCAGATATTTACTGTGGAATGTAACTCAACTAGAACTGGTTTGAAAGGTTCAAAGTTGGCTCCTGCAGTCAGGGCAGAGTGCGTTGATCATGGAAAGATACAGGAATTTTGAAGATCGTTTGAAGAACCGAGAGCCGATGCAGCAATGTATGAAACAGAAGCACAAATACTGGAGTGCGGGCTAACATGCGACAGGTCACTTTCCAGTCGAAATTCTAACTTTTATTGACTTTTATTGAATGTTTTATTGAAAAAAATCAAAATAAATATCCCACGACCTGTTTGAACACAGTCTCTGAGCGCAGCAGAGTGTTTGAAGTAGTTTGCCTCGTGGTGCAGCAGAGGAAGCTGACCCACTGCAACCCTATTGATCTTGATCACTAAACTAAGCTGATCAATCAAAATGGAGGAGGACACTAGCGAGCAGCCGTGTTGATTGATTGCTGTTAACGTTCTCAGATGTCATATTTCAACACCACATGCTCAATTCTATTCATGTCCATTGTTTGGTGCAGAATTGTCAAAGACAGAGATCTGAAAAGATGGACAAATAAAACCAGAACCATCTGTATCGATAGATGCCACTAGAAGGTACTGAGAACATATGTTAGTTTGTAATTTGAGTGAAATTACCCTTCAGTTACTATTTCTAATGTTCGTGGAAAACGGAGTTCCAAAAACAATACATGTTAGAAATAAACTTTAGAAATAGAAATAAATGAGTGACAGTGAAAGTGAAGGGGGAGGTTTGTTTCCTGGCCGTTCACGCAGCTCTCAGCTAAATGTGATCTGTTTTGTCGGGAGGTTGATGGATCTCAGTGGCGAACTGAAACTTTGCTGACCTGAAATCATGTTATGTTAAACTGTACTTAAACTTTATTTCTAATATAATACAGCATCAACCCAGTAGATCTCTGAGGACGGTCGGATGCTGCACTGACTGGAACAAACAAGATCTGACTCCTGCCGCAGACCTGTAAGGAGAGCGTGTGACGGGTAACTCATCAACAACGTACACAGTGTTCCTGGCAGAGCATGTTCATCTATACTAAGGCATTTTGTCACACTGTTGGATGAAACCCAGCGGATACCTATAGTGGAATGTAACTGCTCGAGAAATTCTAAAACATAAAACTTCATGTGCACCTCACCTGATATTCTCCGCGAGGGGATGTACGCGGTGAACGCTGAATTAACAGCAACATTTCGCCACATTTACCTCCAAACAACATTTTAAAAAGTGGTGTGAATATTTTAAAGTCACTTTTTACCAGATTTACAGCAATATTTGTGAACTTTGTCATATTTCTTTTGTAAAAAATATATTGAATATAATGTCAATGTTAAATCTAAATGTTAACAAAAATGTTATCAAGAAGCGGCTTAATTATTAAGAATAAATGAGGAAGAAATAAAATAAACTAAACATTGATATTTATTTTTTTGGTTGATAACAATAGTAACATAATGAAGATGAAACAGCATAGCTCATATCTGGTGTCATGAAGGCCACAGTTGACATTGACTCAAACAGTCAGTCTGTAAGAGTTTTATTCATTTATTTAAACAATAATGTCGATAAGGTTTTCAGATAATTAAAACACTGAGTCGTAGTTGTCCTGAGTTGCAGCTTGTAGTAGAAAAGCTGTCAGTCACTTTGAGAGTGACGGCAGGATCCAGTCTTGTTCAGAGTGTTGGCACAGTGAGGCTACGCAGACCGGGCCTTTAAATCCCAGTTCAGCAAGCGTATTGCTTCACTTCCGGTTTCTGTGTCACTGGTAACGTGTGTTTGGCTGCTCTAAGCTCAAACAAGTTAAATTTGTTTGTTATATATTTCATTACAGCTGCTAATCAGCCGCTAACCACTTAAATCTACATTAGTTCTGCTGAACACTGATAGTTATCTCCTTCTTTTAGAGACTTTTTTGTTAATCTCACAGTTGTTTACACACTATTCTGTCTGTTAGCTTAGCTTAGCTTAGCAGCTAGCGATGGCTTCTCTCTCTCCTTCTCACTCTCCTGCTCTGTCCTGCTCGGTGTGTCAGATGTTTAGTTATTCCCCCGCCTCCTTTAGCGATAATGGTAAATGTAATGAATGTAGTTTATTTAGCGTGCTGAAGGCGAGACCGACTCAGTGTAGCTCCTGCTAGCCGTGAAGCCAGGGAGGCTGGGTGACTGTCCGGAGGAAGCATAGCCCTCAGCAGAAGCCCACGGTTCACCACCAACCACTTCATGTTTCTAACAGGTTCTCTCCGCTCAGCGACACCCCCACTGAGAAGCAGATTCTGGTAATTAGCAGCTCCATAGTCAGAAACGTGAGGGCCATAGTGAAATGCATTCCTGGGGCCAGAGCGGGCGACACTGAATCAAATTTAAACCTGCTGGCTCAGGATCAGCGTAAATACAGTAAGATTGTTATTCATGTCGGCGGTAATGACTCCCGGTTACGCCAATCGGAGGTCACAGAAATTAACGTGGAGTCGGTGTGTACGTTTGCAAAAACTATGTCGGACTCCGTAGTTTTCTCTGGGCCCCAATTTGACCAGTGATGACATGTTTAGCCGCATGTCATCATTCAACCGCTGGCTGTCGAGGTGGTGTCCAGCAAACCATGTGGGCTTCGTAGATAATTGGCGGACTTTCTGGAGGAGACCTGGTCTGATGAGGAGAGACGGCATTCAGCCCACTTTGGATGGAGCGGCTCTCATATCTAGAAATCTGACCGACTTTATTAGTGAACCAAAACCGTGACAACCCAGAGTCCAGACCAGGAGGCAGAGTCGCAGTCCTACACGCTTCTCTGCGCTTCCATTAGAGCAGTTACCCACCCAAAACCTCATAATGACTGTGTCTGCCCCCCGACCACTTAAATTAATTCAACCAAAGTTAAACAGGAGAGGAGTCATTAATAAAAACTTAATAAAAATTAAGACCACTACTGCTATAGGCCAAAACAATAGGAAAATTAAGTGCGGACTGTTAAATATCAGATCTCTGTCATCTAAAGCTGTATTAGTAAACGAGCTAATATCAGAGAATCATATTGATCTCCTGTGTCTGACAGAAACCTGGCTGTGTCATGAAGAGTATGTCAGCCTGAATGAATCCACTCTGCCCAGTCATACTAATACTCACATCCCTCGAGGCACCGGCCGAGGAGGTGGAGTTGCAGCCATCTTTGACTCAAGCCTGTTGATGAACTCTAGACCTAAACTGGATTATAACTCATTTGAAAGCCTCGTTCTGAGTCTCTCACTCCCAACCTGGAAAACACTGAAGCCAGTCTTATTCGTTATAGTCTATCGCGCTCCAGGTCCATACTCTGAATTCTTATCTGAACTCTCAGAGTTTTTATCAGGTTTAGTCCTTAAAACAGACAAAGTCATTATCGTAGGGGATTTTAATATTCATGTGGATGTTGATAAGGATAGCCTTGGTACTGCATTTATCTCTTTATTGGATTCGATCGGCTTCTGTCAGAGGGTACAGAAACCCACTCACTGTTTTAATCACACCCTCGACCTGGTTCTGACATATGGACTTGAAACTGAACATCTAACTGTCTTTCCACAGAATCCTTTGTTATCGGACCATTATTTAATAACTTTTGAATTCCTATTACTGGACTACACGCCATTAGGCAAAAAAGTCTACACCAGATATCTATCTGATAGTGCTGTAGCTAAATTTAAGGAAGTGATTCCATCGGCATTAAATTCAATGCCACGTCTCAATACAACTGAGGACTCCTATGCTAACCTTCGTCCCTCTCAAATGGACGGTCTTGTTGACAGTGCTGCAGGCTCAATGCGATTGACACTTGACTCTATTGCCCCTCTTAAAAAGAAGATAATAAAACAAAGAAAGTCAGCTCCATGGTATAACACCCAAACCCGCAAGTTAAAGCAAACAGAGCAGAAACTTGAAAGGAAATGGCGCTCCACCAAACTGGAGGAATCACGTTTAATTTGGCCAGATAGTCTTAGAACTTATAGGAAGGCCCTCTGTAAAGCCAGAGCAGCCTATTACTCAACATTAATAGAAGAGAACAAGAACAACCCCAGGTTTCTCTTCAGCACTGTAGCCAGGCTGACAGAGAGTCACAGCTCTATGGAGCCATGTATTCCTATAAGCCTCAGCAGTAATGACTTCATGAGCTTCTTTAATGATAAAATTCTAACTATTAGAGACAGAATTGATCACCTCCTGTCTTCAGGTGGTATCTTACCTTCAAACACAGGTATCTCAGAAATAGCTGTAAAACCTGATGTATATTTAGATTGCTTTTCTCCCATTGACCTTCACCAAATTACTAAAACTATCTCTTCATCTAAGCCATCAACTTGTCTCTTAGACCCCATCCCAACCTGGCTGCTCAAAGAGGTTTTACCTTTAGTCAGCACTTCTTTACTAGACATGATCAATCTGTCTTTATTAACAGGCTACGTACCACAGTCCTTTAAAGTAGCTGTAATTAAACCTCTTCTTAAAAAGCCCACTCTTGATCCAGAGGTTTAAGCCAACTATAGACCTATATCTAACCTTCCCTTTCTCTCCAAGATTCTTGAGAAAGCAGTCGCCAACCAGCTGTGTGACTTTCTACTTGACAATAAGTTGCTTGAGGACTTTCAGTCAGGTTTCAGAGCTCATCATAGCACAGAGACAGCACTGGTGAAAGTTACAGATGACCTGCATCAGACAGAGGACTTGTCTCTATACTTGTTTTGTTAGACCTTAGTGCTGCAATCGACACCATTGACCAGTTTGTACATGTTAACGATGAATCCTCCATGTACGCCAAAGTCAGTCATGGAGTTCCACAAGGTTCTGTGCTTGGACCAATACTATTCACCTTATATATGCTTCCTTTAGGAGATATCATTAGAAAACACTCCATACATTTTCATTGCTATGCGAATGATACCCAGCTACAGTTGCAATCAGAAATATTCAACCCCCTCACCTCAAAACACATTATAGTGATGTGGATGAAAGATAATGACAATAAATTACAAAAAAAATAAAAAAATATTTATTGATACATATTTGAGTTATTTTGACAACAGAAGTTGACTTAACTTTGAAGTTCAAATGAAAAATGTAATTCTTTTAACACATGTGCATGTGCAGTATTATTCACCCCCCAGCTTCAGTACTTTGTGGAACATCATTTAGCTTTAATAACCTCTAACAAACGTTTCCGGTAAGTGCTGACAAGCTTCTTACGCCTCTCGATGGGAATCTTTGCCCATTCTTCACATGCAAAAGCCTCTAGCTCAGTGATGTTTGATGGCTTCTGTGCTGCAACTGCCTTCTTCAAATCCCACCAAAGATTTTCAATCGGATTTAAATCTGGTGACTGAGAAGGCCCCTCCAGGACGTTCCAGGATCTTTTTCTCAACCAAGCTTTGGTTGACTTGGAGGTGTGCTTGGGATCATTGTCTTGCTGGAAAGTCCAGTGATCACCAAGGTTTAATTTGTCAACAGAAGGCATCACATTCCTCAAAAACAGCCCCACATCAACAATGACCCACCTCCATGCTTGACCGTGGGGATGGTATTCTTCTGGTCATAAGCCTGGCCTTTCGCACGCCAGACATACCGCTGGTCCATATGTCCAAACAGTTCCAGTTTGGTTTCATCAGTCCATAGAACTGTCTCCTAAAACTCTGTCTCTGTCTCTCTAGTCTTATCCAAATTCCTCCTGGCATATTTTAGTCGACTTTTGATGTTCCTTGTGGTCAAGAGTGGAGTGCGTCTTGGAGTCCGGCCATGAAGTCCTTGTTTATAGTGCACGTCTTATAGTTGCCACTGAATCTCATGTACCAGCCTTCATCACGTCATCCTGTAGGTGTCTTGCAGTCACACAGGGGTTTTTCTTAGTTATCCTTAGTTATAAGTTGCTAAGGGCCCTTGATGAAATTTTGGGCTTTCTTCCACGGACAGGCAGGTTTGCAGCTGTTCCATAAGTTTTAAACTTCCTTATAATGCTCCCAATGGTGTCTCTTGGAATGTTACATTTTTTGGAAATCTTCTTATACCCAAAGCCCTTCAGGTGTGATGAAATAATCTTCTCTCTCAGCTTTTGTGGAAGGTCCTTTGTCTTCATGACCTTCATGGGTGGGGTTTATATATGTGTCACAGCTGAAGCAAATGAAGGATCATTATAGAGTTCCCAAAGGCTTAATTATGTTTCAACTCCACTTTAGGCCATAAAAGCTGTCAGAAAGCTTTAAAAACAACAATATTATATAGGGGTTGAATAATTGTGACATGGCTATCTTAACAAGATATACTGTTACACACAAATACTACATCATGCATTTTCTATGTTGATTTTATGTATCACTCAACTCATAAAGAAGTCATCCAAAGCAGAATCTTGCTCTTTGAAAAAACTTTAATTGATAAATCCTTAAAATCTTTGGGGGGTTGAATATTTCTTATTGCAACTGTATATCCATCGATCAAGCCAGAAGAACCTCATCAGTTAGCCAAGCTCCGAGCATGCCTTAAGGACATAAAGACCTGGATGACCTGCAATCATCTGATGTTGAACTCGGACAAGACAGAAGTTATTGTTCTTGGCCCTGAACACCTCAGAAACACAGTATCTAAGGATATTGTTACCCTAGATGGCATTGCCCTGGCCTCCAGCGCCACCGTGAGGAATCTTGGAGTTGTCTTTGATCAGGACATGTCCTTTAACTCCCACGTAAAACAAACTTCAAGGACTGCCTTCTTTCACCTCCGTAACATTGCAAAAATCAGGAAGATCCTGTCTCAAACATATGCAGAAAAACTAGTCCATGCATTTGTCACGTCTAGGCTGGATTATTGCAATTCCTTATTATCAGGCTGTCCCAATAAGTCCCTGAGGACTCTCCAGCTGATCCAGAATGCTGCAGCACGTGTACTGACAGGAACCAGGAAAAGAGATCATATTTCTCCTGTATTAGCTTCGCTGCACTGGCTCCCTGTAAAATCTAGAATAGAGTTTAAAATCCTTCTCCTGACTTACAAAGCTCTTACTGGTCAGGCACCATCATATCTTAAAGAGCTCATAGTACTCTATTACCCCACTAGAGCACTGCGCTCCCAGAATGCAGGGCTGCTTGTGGTTCCTAGAGTCTCCAAAAGCAGAACAGGAGCCAGAGCCTTCAGCTATCAAGCTCCTCTCCTGTGGAATCGGCTCCCAGTTTGGGTCCAGGAGGCAGACACACTCTCTACTTTTAAGAGTAGGCTTAAAACTTTGCTTTTTAATAACGCTTATAGTTTCCAGCCCCTAGTTATGCTGCTATAGGCCTAGACTGCTGGGGGACTTCCCATGATGCACTGAGCTTTCCTCCTCTCCCTCTCCATCTTTGCACATTCATCACAGTCCAATGCATGTTACTAACTTTAATTATGGTTCCTGTAATACTTGGAGTCAGTGTTGTATCAACATTTTGAACCTGTCTTTAGTGTTGTCTTGAACAGTATGCAATGAATTCCACGTGACCACGGCTCTGTTTTCTGTTCCATACTTGTTTTTACTTTAGGAACCGTCTTTCTGTTGCACGTCGTGTTTGATAATTGTGTTGAGCAAACTGAGAGAATAATCTTTCATATAATATCTTTGGTGATCCAAGGTTACACCCGGAGGTTTCGTCTCTTGTACTTTTATTTAATGTCAGTGTTGGTTCGGCTTTCAACTGATACCTTGATCCCATTACAACGGTCGTTGTTTTTAAGCACCAACTTGTTGCTTGTTACCCATTCCACCACTGACTTTAACTCCTTATGTAAAATGTTATCCAGCTCTCCTATTGATGACGCAGCTGCATGTATTGTTGAGTCATCTGCATACATAGCAATTGGAGCCTTTTCTAAAACTAATGGCAGATCATAAAGAAAGCTGTCTGCCTCCTGTTTGTCAGGTAGCTCTTCATTCACTTTAATGCAGAAAAGGTGAAGCCATACTGTTTCAGCTGTGTCACTGTTGTATCTTGCTCACTTTGCCAGTCATCTGTCATTTGTAAGTAATCATTCATCATCAAACAACTCATCCTAGCCTGATAATCAGACTGAATTTCCCTGCATTCATTCTGTATGACTGGCTGGACAAATACTAGATATCCCCTGATCTAAGAGCTGATTGGTTTAAACATTACATCAGCATTATGACGTGTTGTACCAGCTTTTCATTTTTTCATGTCTCATTAATGTCCTCTGCAGTGACGCTGAGTATCTGAACACCACCTGACGTAGCATCCTGAAGCAGAGTGAGAGCTCTGTGAGTAAAAATGAAGTTTTGCAGAAAAGTTGTTGTTGTTGTTTTACTTGTTGTGTCTCTCTGATTTTAACAGGTGAACTTCACGAGTGACAAACTTGCAGTTTGTTTCAACGGCTTTTTCGACCCTCAAACCAAACAGGACTGCATTGTGGGGCCTGCAGTCGATACAGAGAGTGCTGAATACAGTATATTTGAATCATCTCCTGGTCTTGGATCATTTTACCGTGGGAAAGTCCCAACAATTAAGACTGATCTGGAATGCTTGGTGTTTATCTCTGTGAAGTACAGTGGGTTAAATGTGAGTGTTGTTCAGTGTCATGACAAGATCAGTTTGACGGGTGTTGGTGTCAACTGTTTCCGATGAAATGAACTGTTGATGAACACATTTTGAATTTGAGGTCATATCACATCAAACACTTTTGGAGGAATCCTCCTGATAGTGTCTGTATCTCTTCTGTTGACTGTTTACAGGTTGGATTGGTAATACCTAACTTCGGGACACAAGCACTTCTGTGTTTGGAAATATTTGCCATAGGTTTATTTGTGAGTATACAAATATATATATATATATATATATATATGTGTGTGTGTGTGTATATTTAATTATTTGACCCAGCAATGAAAGGCTGTATAGTTGTGTGTGTGATGTTTTTCAGGATCATGTATTGAATTACATGTTAAAGCTGTTGTGTGTAGGATTTGAACATTTCTTACTCTGGCGTCTCCTAGTGGTGGTATCAAGTAACACACTGGCTGACAGCAATGAAACGCTGTAATGCCCCCCCACCCCACCTCTCACCCTCCCAAACTGACACTGACATGAATGAATCGACTGCACCACTTTTCATCAGAAATGTCTTATTTCTCCACAAAAACCTTTGACACCAGAATCACCTCCAAGATGCTATAATCACACAAACAGTCTACACATGGAGCGTCCATGTAAGCATGTCATCACAACGTCCCCGGTTTGAGTCCGGATGGAGACCTTTGTTGCATATCATCCCCTGTCTCTCTCAGACAGTGACATCTGAATCCCTGTGACCCTGCAGACCAGCAACAGCCATGATCAAGTCCACATCGACTTCTCCTGCTTCTATACTCAGCCAGACGAGAAGACTGTGGCCTTCAGAATCAGAGACAGGTGACTGGTGGCTGTTAACTTTGTGTTGTGTGTTGTCAGGAGGTTTGTGAGTATAAGACAGCTGACGTGTGTGTGTGTGTGTGTGTGTGTGTGTGTGTTATGTAACTTTATTATGCAGCCACTCTGGCAGACGGAACATAAATCATGTAAAAACATGTTTGGGTAACATCATCATGTTGCTGCTTGTTCACTGAAGGAGGTTTTAGGACCCTCCATGTTGAGGAGAATGTGTGTGAGTCATGTCTGTCTGCTTCAGTCAGTGTTCATAAAGTGAGCAGCCGTTCTGCCTGTATATAGAAATGTGTGTGTGTGTGTGTATGTGTGTGTGTGTGTGTGTGTCCGCCTACTTCATGGAATTCCTGCTAAGCGTCGAACACACCCACAAACGGTCTTTGAATACTGAACGGCAGCGTTGGAGCGAAAGACAAGCAGAAAGGTGGAGGGGAGATGAATGAAGACGCCGCCGCTGGAGAGATGAAGCCGTGACAGGATGAACAGTGAGTGACGACCTTTCAAACAGAACGGACTAACAGGGGGACATGAGGAGTAACAGTTGAGGTGTTAAAGGATCCCGGAAAAGTCTTTGTTTACATTCTTAAAATTCCAGGCCTTAGATGGTGCTCAGTACAGGTTATTACACCTTGAGTTTTCCAGGTCTCGTGGTTTCTTGGTGCTCTGTTGTGGTGAGAAATAAAACCAGTCATGCAGATTGTGTGCTGATTCGTCCACCGTTGATTCCGCAGAAGGTTTGGAGATGCATGACGACGGATTTAGTACTGACGAAAGCAGCGTGCCTCTCTGTGCCGCTGGATTGAAGAAGTTGGTCACTGAGGTCAAACTTTAGAGTAAACTATCTTCCAACATCAACAACATTATAAACACCATCAGTGAGGAGGTCAAAGGTCACCGTAGTCTGGCCATGTTTGTGTATTTTGGGAGAAATTTATGTGGGAATTTCGTTCGATCGGCGGAGAGAAGAATGACGTCTGAACATTTGGTTTTCTCTCTGACATTTTCAGTAACAGCTGTTGATTTAAACTAAAGGGTCGACATTTTGGGAAATAGTCAATTTGGCTGTCTCTCCAAGAGTTAGCTGTTCAGACTGATACCACTCTCATGTCAGTCTGGTGTAGATGAAGCTACAGCCAACAGCCGGTTAGCTTAGCATAACTTAGCTTAGCATAAAGACTGGACCACAGAGAGACTTCCAGTTTTTCCATGAAGTCTCAGTGACCTCTTGACACACTCCATCACCTGCACTCACTTTATTAGACTGATGAAGGTCTGAGCACCGAGATGTTGCTGATAAAGTGAGTGCAGGTGATGTGACAGGATCCTAAAGTAAAAGTAGTAATATCTCTGTAAACAGGTACAAATCAAAGTAAAACACTGGCATTCAAAGTAGTACAGAAGTACAGTCAGCAAAATGTACGTAAAATCAGTTTGGTGGGTGTTTGCACCTGCATTTTAATGTAAAGCATATTTATTCAGTTATTCTGTACTATTATTTTTCCTCTTTTATATATTTTGGGGCAATTTGATTTATAACAAAGCATCATATCAGAACAAATAATATGTTGTGTAGGAAAGGTCAGACAACAGTCATACTTCACAGGACCACAAGAGCTCTTTGTAATTCAAGCATAAATATATAAAGTATTCAGACCAAGCAGAGGAAAAGCTTTCAGGATGGATTATATTTCTTTAGTTGATTATTTAATATTAATATTCATAATTAATTAATGAACCCTAACCCTCTGATGCTAACTGAATTCCCTCCTCTTGAACAGTCACGCTACATGAGGCACATCATACCTTCGCTCATTTGCATTTCATTAGATAAGCAGGAAGTTAAACCGTCGTGAGAGACTTTATTCAAATTCACAGTCCAGGAACAAACAAGTTTTCCAGCAGGTGACGTGTGTTTGTAGAATGAAAGCAGCTTTGTTTAAAAGCGGCCCACTGGTTTGGCCTGGTTTACACACACACACACACACACACTGTGGTGTGTTTAAGTTCAGTCGGAGAATGTTGAGTTAGTTTGAGCCTGCAGACTGTACTGTATGTGTGTTTTACAGCTGGTACAACATAAAACACATTTACTATGATATACTACAGTATTACTGTACAGGTGGTTGAGATGATAACACTGGTGAAAAA
>NC_092202.1:675000-682500 GCF_043641665.1 Enoplosus armatus | reverse complement strand
GTCACGGTGGTGCTGCAGCGGGCGGTGGTGGTGACGCTGTGTCTGGCGGCGTCCAACAGTGTGGTCAACCCGCTGCTGTATTATTACTCCACCAGGACGTTCAGAGACAACATGAGGGACGCTCATTCCTCTCTGTTGTCCAGCAGGGGGGGATCCTTCAGGTCGGGGCTGGCTCTGATGAGGAGAAGGAACACCACCTGAGAGACCTGAAGGTCTTCAGAGTCCGCTCTGCAGCTGGGCCTGTCCAAAAACTCCTTCCTTATTTCCCAAAATCTTCTGCTTCATATTATCAAGGATCATTTACTTGTTATGGCAGCGCTTTTATTTTTTTTATTTTAATCAACAACAAAAAAATAGCACTGTTCTGAAAAATAAAGGCGTCTCTTTTCTTTCCTGATATAGAAGGAAATAAATTGGTTGCTGAGGACTCCTGGTGTCACAGTCACAGTAACAGCGCCCTCTGCAGGTTTTGCTGCTGTCTGTCTGAAATCTGATTTCCTTTGACGCAGCTGAGTGAAAGAACACTAACTCGAAGCAGCAGTGAATGTATCTACTGACAGTGTTTCACAGTGTATCACAGCCTGATATATGTTATTATTATTATTATTGTTGTTCTTCTTCTTATTATTATTAAAACCCATCAGTGAGCCTCACTGTTCACCATGAACACACACTGTAACACCGTCCTGCTGCCCCAAATACTCACTAGAGCACCACATGTGGATTCATCCGCCGCTGAAAATAGTCCCCAACAAATGCACTATTTCCTCCTGATTAAAGCTAGTTTTAAAGATTGACGTCTGCGGTAAGAACTAATGGGCTGAGAGCCACAGAGACGGACTGACAGGAAGTGAGACAGACTGACAGGAAGTGAGACAGGACTGAGAGACGGACGGACAGGAAGTGAGACAGCACTGAGAGACGGACTGACAGGAAGTGAGACAGACTGACAGGAAGTGAGACAGGACTGAGAGACGGACGGACAGGAAGTGAGACAGCACTGAGAGATGGACTGACAGGAAGTGAGACAGGACTGAGGGACGGACTGACAGGAAGTGAGACAGACTGACAGGAAGTGAGACAGGACTGAGAGACAGACTGACAGGAAGTGAGACAGACTGACAGGAAGTGAGACAGGACTGAGAGACGGACTGACAGGAAGTGAGACGGCACTGAGAGATGGACTGACAGGAAGTGAGACAGGACTGAGGGACGGACTGACAGGAAGTGAGACAGGACTGAGAGACGGACTGACAGGAAGTGAGACAGGACTGAGAGACGGACTGACAGGAAGTGAGACAGACTGACAGGAAGTGAGACAGGACTGAGGGACGGACTGACAGGAAGTGAGACAGACTGACAGGAAGTAAGACAGGACTGAGAGACGGACTGACAGGAAGTGAGACAGGACTGAGAGACAGACTGACAGGAAGTGAGACAGGACTGAGAGACGGACTGACAGGAAGTGAGACAGACTGACAGGAAGTGAGACAGGACTGAGGGACGGACTGACAGGTTGCTGGTTTGAGTCTGAACATGAGGTTTATGTTTGTGTGCGGTTGTAAATGATTGTTTTATTAAGTGTAAACATGTGATGTGGTTTCCAGTGTTTGTTTATTTGGAAATAAATATTCAGTCACGTAGACCAGAGACATCTTGGTATAAAGATCACACAGGAAACTCCTCCTCTCTCCTTTCACACATCATATTTGTCTATTTATTTATATAAGTGTCTTCCTCTTGAAGAAGTGACCTCATGTGGTGTATTTCTTGAGGAGGAGCCAGTTTATAAACCATGTGGCCGACGTGGCTCCTCGCTTCCCTCTGACTGCTGATTATAGACCTATAGCTGCGTCAGGCCGTCACAGAACGTCACTGATAGAACGAACTGATGATTTAAATGTGTTCATTACTGAAAGAACAAGAAATGTTCAGAATAAAGTCTACAGGCTGATGAGTTTGTGACACACAGACGAAACACTGACAGCAACATGACGACTCACTGCTGAGACTGAGAATACTTTTACTTCAGGAAGGGTTTGAATGCAGGACTTTTACTTGTAGTGGAGTATTTTCTCAGCGTCGTATTAGTACTTTTGCTGAAGTAAAGGATCTGAGTACTTCCTCCACCAGTGGGTGGGTGGTAGTAACAGTATAACAGTATTGCTGCTGGTATTGGTTGTTTCATCATGCTGTAATGTGCAGTTGTGTCCAGCAGGGGGCAGCAGGTCTGTGTGTCTCTGCTAAACCCTCACACACTTAATATCACAGAGCTGTGCATTGTGGGTAATTCATTTAAACTTGCAGGAGGTCTTTAAAGCACATTTAATCTGTCTGATTCATCATCATCATCATCAGTGTTGGAAAGGCACTAAGTATATTTTCTCTGTAAACTGTATATGAAGACATTTATATAGATTTATATTTACAGTCTATGTGGACTAATCACAAGGAGGTCAAAGGTCAGACACAAACTGACATTTACTTCATGGTGTTTTTACTGCGTTTTAAACAAATACTGCTTTTCTTCTCTGTGTGTGAGTGTTTCCTGACTTCCAGGTGTTTCCTGACCCCACCCCCTCTTGTTTCACACACACACACACACACACACACACACACACACACACACACACACAGAGTCAGACACTTGTGATGTTTGACATTGACTAAATACACAGACAGAAACTGAGGTGAACTTATTGACATACAGACAGACAGGCAGGCAGACAGACAGGCAGGCAGACATCTGCTGTTGAACTGTTGTGTTATACAGACAGTTGTTTCTGTTATTCAGCCGCCCCTCATTGATATGAATATGGTATATTCATACAGCCCTATATTCTTTCCATGTAGTCACATGGTCTCCATCACAGCAGCTGAATCAGCTGTTAGCAGCTCCTGTCTGCAGTGTCCTCATGGACGGACAGACAACTATCACTGATCACTGAGACACTGAAGGAAACTTAAAAACAGGAGGATTCTCAGGCAGGTTCTGCAGTTAGAAGAAGCGCCTTTTTCTATGATTTCAGCTTTATGAATGCTTATGCGTGATGGACTTGATAATAATGATATCCTCAGAAAGTGTAAGTCACACTGAATCTGAAAATATGTGTATCATGTCTGTGTTATGACGACACATGTTGCACACAAAAGGCATTTTTTGGACGTATTAACTTTGTTCAGCCTTTTTAAAACATAATAATATACAAACAAAACAAACAACAACAAAATAAATTATAAATACGAAGAATAAAAAGATCAAAGAAAACAAATCTGGTGGAAGAAAAAACGAAAGAGGAAAATTACGTAAACCTCCTTTTCTGCCCCCCACAATAGTTTCCACACAGTCCCTGAAGTGTCTGTCTGTGGGGGGGCGATGGCGACACAGATCGTCTGTGTTCGTGAGGATGATCCACTCATCAGTGTTTGAGCTGGAATAACAAAGTTTCTAATGCTCAACAATTATTAATGTGTGGATCCAGATCACTAATTCATAATAGTACTGACAGTAACTGATGTCTCTGAATTATTAAAGATAACCACCGGCTCTGTACTATGGAAGCCCATTTCCACCAAGAAAAAGATTTTTCAGGAACGACAGAAATAAAAATAGTAAATCAAAATGATTACAGACTAAATTAAGACAAAATCACTAATAGCTAGATAAAAGTTAGATATGAAGTCAAAAACATGATTTACAGGGTCATTGTGAAGGTGCCACTTTGGGCAGATAAGATCATCCTTTATTGATCCCTCAGCGGGGACATTTGCATGGTTCCAGCAGCACACAGGACAGTGTGATAACAGGAGACATGAGTAGAACATCAAGATATAATAAATACAAACAATAAAGACCGTTATAAAAAACACTAACTATAATTTACAGCTAAAGGGATTTCACTGTAATTTTTGTGACGGCAGAATGTTTCCGAACCAAACAATCGATCCATTAATGGAGAAAATAATCAGCTGATTCATCCACAGTGAGCTAATAATCATTAGCTGATAGTTCAGAATGAGCTCCACCTCAACAGTAACATCCTGCTTCACATTAATGAGGAGGAATAATCCTCTAATGACAGAGTCTATAACAGGAGGACAGACACAGGAGGACAGACACAGGAGGACAGTCACAGGAGGACAGGAGGACAGACACAGGAGGACAGACACAGGAGGACAGATACAGGAGGACAGACACAGGAGGACAGTCACAGGAGGACAGATACAGGAGGACAGTCACAGGAGGACAGTCACAGGAGGACAGGAGGACAGACACAGGAGGACAGTCACAGGAGGACAGACACAGGAGGACAGTCACAGGAGGACAGTCACAGGAGGACAGATACAGGAGGACAGGAGGACAGACACAGGAGGACAGTCACAGGAGGACAGGAGGACAGACACAGGAGGACAGACACAGGAGGACAGATACAGGAGGACAGGAGGACAGACACAGGAGGACAGTCACAGGAGGACAGGAGGACAGACACAGGAGGACAGACACAGGAGGACAGATACAGGAGGACAGACACAGGAGGACAGTCACAGGAGGACAGATACAGGAGGACAGTCACAGGAGGACAGTCACAGGAGGACAGGAGGACAGACACAGGAGGACAGTCACAGGAGGACAGACACAGGAGGACAGTCACAGGAGGACAGTCACAGGAGGACAGTCACAGGAGGACAGATACAGGAGGACAGGAGGACAGACACAGGAGGACAGTCACAGGAGGACAGGAGGACAGACACAGGAGGACAGACACAGGAGGACAGATACAGGAGGACAGGAGGACAGACACAGGAGGACAGACACAGGAGGACAGGAGGACAGACACAGGAGGACATCTGACTGCTGGAATACTTTAAGGACATCTGACTGATTGTACTCACAGACTTGTACTGGAACAGAGTATTTGTACAGTGTGGTATTAGTACTTAAATACTGAGTACTTCTCTGAGTGGATATGCCCGGTGTTATAAACCACAGTCGGAGTGAGACGTCTGTCTGTGACTGTGCCGGAGGAGGCGGGGCCGGGGGCGGAGCCGGGGGCGGGGCGCAGCGGCTGGAGCCCCGGGGCTGACGGCTGATTGGCTGGCTCTCTCCTCGGATCCTGCACTCCTCCGTCACGGGGACGCGCCCGCACTCACGCGCACACACCCGCCGCGCGGCCAGGCCACCGGCCAGCCTCTCCGCCTCTCTCCCCCCTCTTCTCTTTCCTTTTCCTTTCTGAAAAACTCCAGTTTCCGTCAAAACTTTCCGTTAACACTCGGTTTACCGTTAACCACCCCCCCGACCCCCCCGATCAGGAGCAGGCGAAGCGGCCACAGGACCGGACAAACAACCGGATTACCGAGTTTCAGCGAGCCGGACCTGCCGTGATTCACCGCCCCGCAGCCCGCAGCGGGCCTCAACTTTCCTTCATTTTGTTTCCCGGTTTGACTTTTTCCACCGGCGGGAACATTCACCGGACGGTGACGTCAGCCCCGGGGAGAGTTGGGAAGCAGCTGCCGCCGCCGTTACACCGGAGGAGACAACGTTAGTGAGTGTTTTAACTTTTCTGCAACGTGTGTGTGTGTGTGTGTGTGAGAGAGACAGACACAGCAGCGCCCCCACCCAACTTTCTGACTCTCCGACCGTGTGTGTGTCCCGGTACCGACAGGCCCGGACCAGGACCAGGATCACGGCTGTTGCACCGGCTGGACTCTCTGCCCCCCCCCCCCCAGTTAGTTAGTTAGTTAGTTAGTTAGTTAGTTGTCTGAACGGAGAGATGGGGGCTGTGTGAACGGATCAGCGCGTGGCTTCCACGAGACTCACCGTTTCCTCCGGTCCGGTAGGTGAGTCCCCCCCCCCGGTAATACAACATAATGTAATATAATAATATAAATAAATGAAGAGCCAAACAGCAGTGGGCTCGTTTGTTATGATGCGGTTCAGTGATGCTTTGTTTACTTGTTTACTCGGAGTTATTGACACTTTATTCCGCTTTAGATTCATTAAGTTCGGGGAGTTTGTTCCATTTTAAAGGCAGCAACTTGTGTCCTGTCTGCCGTCCCCGTCTCCATGGTGACAGCTCTGCTTTTATTCATAATGATGATTCTCTTCAGTGTCCATTGATCTGTTGGTTGTTGTTTTGATGAACTCTCTCAGTGAGTCTTAGTGAAAGACTCTTCATCACTTGGACCCGTCTTGTCCTCAGACCTTCATGCAGACTACTGACCTCATGCATGTCAGCAGCAAGGTCTTTCTACTTCCTGTCTGCACAGGAAGTGGGAATGTGTCTGCTGCCTGTGATCACCTTTACCTGCATTTGATCAAATATCTGATCAGTTTTACAATCTAACGTTCAGCCGAAGAACATGAGACACTTTCTTCTACAGCAGTCTGACAAACGTCCACTGATTATTACGGTCCAGTTTACATGCAGTTAGTTACACTGTCTGCAGCGTCCTCATGGACAGACAGACGACTGTCACTGAAAAACAGGAGGATTCTCAGGCAGGTTCTGCAGCGTCTTCTGTCTGACATCTGGAGGTTTATTCTGATGGACATCAGAGACAATGATCTCCTGGACATGGACGTCACTCTGAATGATTCAACATGTGTCTCATGTCTTTGAGTTCAGATCTGGCTGACAGATTTCATCTCCCACCTCCTCCTGTGACGCGTCCCAGTGGGGCTTTAACTCACCTTCATTCAATTTACGTTATCACCGTCTCGGGACGCTACATGTAAACTACAAGTATGTGGACATCGGGACATGTCTCATTGCAAAACTATGATCTGTTGATTGTTTACATTGTTTATGAGGACATTGACACAAGGTTGGAAGAACACTGTTGTCTAAAATATCACTGTGTGCTGCAGCATTAAGATGTCCCGTCATTGGAGCTAAAGGGACAAACCAGGACAAACCAGGACAAACAGAACTGGACCAGAAGTACAGGGGTGTCTGAATAATGAGACTCTTTTCAGCTTTTAGAGGCAGCGTCTCACCTCTACACACTGTTCATGTCTCTGTGGCTAAAGTTAGCTTGTGTGGCTAAAGCAGTTCTCAACAGGCATCTCAGCTATCTGTGTGTGTGTGTGTGTGTTGTGTATTTTTAGCTGCATGTTGTTTGGATTCTGCTCTGATGTTATTAAGCAACACCACAAAACTGATAACATGAGCGAATATCATCTTCATTATGTCAGTGTGTGTGTGTGTGTGTTTCCAACACCTCCTCCAGGTGACGAATGTTTAAACATCCCGTCTGTTAGCGCTCAGGCTAGTGCATCTCAATGGAAACACGAGATAGCATCCAGCTGTAGCATTTAGCTCCGTTAGCGTAGCTGTAAGTGAGGCGTTCTTCTCTGTTGCTTCTCCTGAGTTTCTGTCTGAATGGACGGTCTGAGGACAGACACAGCTAGTGTTCCTATTGGTCCTGGAAAACCTGGAAGTTTGTAGACTAGTTGAGCTGCACTGGAAAACATCTGGAGAATGACAAAAAAAAAAGCTT
>NC_092202.1:615000-667500 GCF_043641665.1 Enoplosus armatus | reverse complement strand
CTGTAACTCATCAGTGAGGTGCCCCTTTAATACTGAATGTATTTGTTTTTTTCTGTGTCTGACCGTCCTCTCTGATTGGCTGCCCTCAGGTGGGGTGGGCGGAGCTGAGTGATGGCGGGTGCATCAGTGAAGGTTGCGGTGAGAGTCCGCCCGTTCAACTCCCGAGAGACGGGACGCAACGCCAAGTGTGTGATCCAGATGCAGGGAAACACCACCTGTAAGACACACACACACACACACACACACACACACACACACACAGGCTTGTAACACAATGTAAACTGGTTTTAGAATGCATCGCTTCATGATTCCAGTTGTGCTTCCCTGCGTTGCTTTGAATGAAGAGTGCTAACAGGCTCAGTCTCATTGGTTCAGAGGTTTGCATGTGTTGAAACAGGCCTCAGCAATCCCAGAATGCCTCTGCCCGTCATGTGACCTCTGAACCTCTCAGTTTATTTATAGACTTTGTTGCAGCGCGGCTGTTTTTAGCAGCCGTGCGTCCGTCTGCTCAGATAGTAGTAGTTAACGCACCCTGAGATGCGGCTTTAACAGCCCCCACTCTTCTGGTTTCCACCACATCTGAAACTAACAGGCGTCTACAGACGTAGACCACGTCATGTATCATACAAACTACAAGGTGTTTGTTAATTCATTTCATTCCAGGTATCTCCAACCCCAAACAGCCCAAAGATGGAGCCAAGAACTTCACCTTCGACTACTCCTACTGGTCACACACAACGGTGATCACACACACACACACACACAGGAAAAACATTCATGTGGTAACCCAGGGACTGTAATAACCGAAGGGGTGTGTGTTGTGTTTCTGCAGGCCGATGACCCCAGCTTTGCGTGTCAGCGGCAGGTGTATAAGGACATCGGCGAGGAGATGCTGCTGCACGCCTTCGAAGGTAAAACAGTGTGAAGCCAGCTGCTCCTCGCAGCGGTGGTTGGTGGATTGTTAAGGATCAATTCGTTTCCATGTTTTCTCATTTTGAAAATGATTAAAAACAATAAATTACGTTATTATTATGATTATTATTGTTGTTTTCCAGGATACAATGTGTGTATTTTTGCATACGGACAGACGGGTGCAGGGAAGAGCTACACCATGATGGGCAAACAGGAGCCTGGACAGGAAGGGATCATACCACAGGTACACACTCTAACTAAAGTTGGACAGATTGATGTGGGAACTGGTTTTATAGTCCAGCGTAGCACTTAAAACCACTGTAACAACAATGGACATAAATAGATTCCTTTGACAGTAATAAAGGTAAATACAAGACAGCAATCAGCCAGTCCTGACTTACATAAACTGTCGAGGATCAAAACACGCTGAAGATAAACGCTTGTTTCATTGTGGAACTATCTCGTGTTGCATTATTATAACAACAATCTGAAACGGGTCCAGGACGAACGTTTAATGATGTGTCATCTGTAGAGGAGATCCCTGAGCCTTCATCTTGTAACCCTCACCGCAAGAATGTAGGAGGAAACCTCAAGCGGCCGATGCAGATTAGTCACAGATTCAGTCTCCGTCTCCACGTGGACCTGATGTGTAGTTGGAGCAGGACTGAATCTGAATGATGATCCTCTGTCTCTCTGTGTTAGCTGTGTGAGGACTTGTTTCAGAGAGCAGGAGAAAACACTGATCCTGACCTGACCTACTCTGTGGAGGTAAGCTCCCTCTGATCCGTTCATTCAAACCGAGTGTGATCAGAGAGTGTCGACCGGCTGAACGCTGTCTCCTCCGCCTCCAGGTGTCCTACATGGAGATCTACTGCGAGCGGGTTCGTGATCTGTTGAACCCAAAGTCCCAGGGGACTCTGCGGGTCCGGGAGCATCCCATCCTGGGTCCCTACGTGGAGGATCTGTCCAAACTGGCTGTGACCGGATTCACAGACATCCGGGACCTGATGGACGCCGGCAACAAAGCTCGGTCAGTCTTCTTCCTGAGGACAGATGTCATGACAGCATCGGGATGTTTCCACAGCTCGAACTTTAAACAAAGCTAGAAAAGGCGGGAAACTTCACACCACTTATTGTTGACTAGTTCAAATGTCTCAACATGCTTGATTCTTTGTGAGAAGTTGTAAAAGTTACAGTTGTGGAGTTGATGAAGATATAAGACGTCAGCTGAATGTTAATCACTGCATTGGGCTTCAGTTTCACTTGAGTCAGTATCGTGGAGTTACTAAAAGCAGATGAAGTGAACTTCTTTCAGGGAACTGAACTGTTCACCTTCACGTTGTCTAAATAACTGTGTCCACTGACGTGAACTAGAGACCCGTCTGTGTTGTCAGTCATTGATTATTTATGCCCTACTGGTTATTGATCACAGGACGGTTGCGGCCACAAACATGAATGAGACGTCGTCCAGGTCACATGCTGTCTTCACCATCGTCTTCACCCAAAAGAGACGAGACCAGATGACCAGCCTGGACACTGAGAAGGTGTGTGTGTGTGTGTGTTTTGTCCTTGTGAGGACCCAGTGTCCTCATATCGCAGTGCCACCACGCGCTTTTGTAATTGTCGTCTATAATCAGGATTTTGGTTCTGGACGTAAAGATGAAACTGTATGTTCAGGTCAGCAAGATCAGTCTGGTGGACCTGGCTGGAAGCGAGCGAGCGGACTCCTCGGGGGCAAAGGGCACTCGACTCAAGGTCAGAGGTCACAAGGGTCATGCAACTAAAATCTCATTAATGTTCATGTACTGTCACAAACAGATGGTGTACTGTACATGTACTTTATATTTACTGTATGTTAACTGTATGTTCGTGCTCAGGAAGGAGCGAACATCAACAAATCTCTGACCACGTTGGGAAAAGTGATATCAGCTTTGGCCGAAATGGTAGGTCAACACACACTTGATATTCAGGTAAAATGATGTGAGTAAACGTGACACTGAAAAGCAGATGATTCTCTTTCACATGTTCTAATGAAGAATGGCCCTTCTTCTCTCCTCTACAGCAGAGCAATAAGAAGAGGAAAAGTGATTTTATTCCCTACAGAGACTCTGTTCTCACCTGGCTACTGAAGGAAAACCTGGGTAAGTACAACAAGTATTATGTAGTATTACAGTAAGAGTACCAAAACATTGGTTGTGTTGAAAACAAAAGTACCAGGAGTAATATTAAAACTATTATCTTCACGACTAGCAGTACAAGTACTTAAATTACTGGCACCAGGTCTATTACTAAAGCCAGCTTTACAAAGAGTAGTAGCATCAAAGATTGTAGTACCAACAACAGCAGCACCAGGACTCAACCCAGTACAAGGGCTAGTGCCACTACTAGCACAAGTAGCAGTAAAGGCTACAAGTACCTGGGTTACTGTCAGGGCTAGTAGTAGCAGGGTTGGCAGCACAAGACTGTACTATAGTACTCATCTATAACCAAGGCTAATACGTTGAGGGCTGACAGTACGAGTTGGAAATAACATAAAAGTTTTAACGTGTTTCAGGAGGAAACTCCCGGACGGCCATGATTGCTGCTCTAAGTCCTGCTGACATCAACTATGAAGAAACACTGAGCACTCTGAGGTCAGACACCGCCGTCTGTCAGTCAGGCTTCTGTCTTTTCTTCATGTATAGATTAGTGAAGTCTGTTAATCGAAGCTAACTCAGTCTGCTGTGGTTCCAGGTATGCTGACCGTGCCAAGCAGATCCGCTGTAACGCTGTGATCAATGAAGACCCGAACGCCAAACTCATCAGAGAGCTGAAGGACGAAGTGGAGCGACTGAGAAACCTGCTGTTCTCTCAGGGCCTGCAGGAGCTGCTGGACAACGCTGGTAGATGCACGTTACAATACATTAGTTATACTGGTTGATACTTATGTATAGTGTTTATACACAAGGTAATATATATACATTGTACTGGTATACACACGTTCTCCTGTTTACACTATAATGGTGATAACTTCCACATTAAACTTGTACAATATATAGAGGTATAAACACATGATGAGGAATACATACTGTATACTCTGTTGTGGTATATACACATGATACAATACTGTGATATACACACATTATATATTGTACTCTGTGGTGGTGTACACATTATGAATAATACAATAAATATATTACACAACACAGTACTAGTGTTGTACTGGGATACAGAAGTACACGGTGGTAATGATGGTGTGTGTTTATTTAAACATGGCATGATGAGAGGACTGTGTGTGTGTGTGTGTGTGTGTGTGTGTGTGTGTGTGTGTGTGTGTGTGTGTGTGTGTGTGTGTGTGTGTGTGTGCAGATATTTACAAGCTGTTCTTTACACAATCAGGATAACAGAGACTCCAACTCTGTCTGTCTGTCTGTCTCTCTCTGTCTGTCTGTCTCTCTGTCTCTCTGTCTGTCTCTCTGTCTGTCTCTCTGTCTCTCTCTCTGTCTCTCTGTCTGTCTGTCTCTCTGTCTCTGTCTCTCTCTGTCTCTCTAAAGTCAACAACAATGGCCCCAGTGGTGTTGCAGGTGTGTCCCCCTCCCCGCTGCAGCTTGCACTCACAGCCAATGGGCTGGCACCTAAGAATGGCTCCGCCCCTCCAGGTGACTGTCTGTGTGTGTGTGTGTGTGTGTGTTATTTTACATAAACACATAACGTATGATACGTTTTCCTTGATATCTTTATTTTGAATGCAATACTTTTATTTTGTAGTCATTTCATTTGACACATCCTGCGTCTTCTGAATGTCTTTCCTCGTCTGCAGGTGCCGAGCCGGCGTCCGCAGGCGACGTACCTGCCGACCCCGACCGGCTGATGGAGGATGGAGAAGAAGGAGAGGAGGCGGACGCTGCGGAGCCCATCAGTAAAGAGGAAGCGGCTGAGAGGCTGATGGTAGGCTGGCGGTTTGATGCTGCTGATGGTGGACTCGTTGAACGGGCTGTTACACTGATGTGGTCTCTGTTTGTGTCGCAGGAGACGGAGAAGATCATCGCAGAGCTGAACGAGACGTGGGAAGAGAAACTGAGAAAGACAGAATCTATTCGTCTGGAGAGGTAACATCTAGTTAAGTCTAGTTTACTTTTAGTCTTAAGTGCCTTTACTGTGATTTTAGTTTGAGTTCTATTTTAGTGGATTGTTTCACGTCTACTTGCAGGTGTAACTGTGCTGAAGTTGTTGCTGTAGTCTTCTGTCTTTAAAGTCGAAGTGTTAGTGCCTCTGTTTTGTGTCTCTTGTTGCAGTTGTTGTATTTGTATTGCAGACCTGCACCAGCTGCAAGGCTGTCATGGTTATGCATATTCAAATAAAACAGGTTATCCCACTCGGCTGCAGACTGTCGGTGCGAGAAGCTTCAACCAAGCAGAGCGCAACGTCCAGTTTAATAATCAGCTTCACACAGATGGAGCAGGAACGTCTGCACACTGATTCATCTGCTCCTGATGTTTGAGTTTGACAGACTGCTAGCTAGAGTTAGCGAGACTTAGCGAGAGTTAGCAAGAGTTAGCGAGAGTTAGCGAGAGTCAGCGAGAGTCAGCGAGAGTCAGTGAGAGTTAGCGAGAGTTAGCGAGAGTCAGCGAGAGTCAGCGAGAGTTAGCGAGAGTCAGCGAGAGTCAGCGAGAGTTAGCGAGAGTCAGCGAGAGTTAGCGAGACTTAGCGAGAGTTAGTGAGAGTCAGCGAGAGTCAGCGAGAGTTAGCGAGAGTCAGCTAGACTTAGCGAGACTTAGCGAGAGTTAGTGAGAGTCAGCTAGAGTCAGCTAGAGTCAGCGAGAGTCAGCGAGAGTCAGCTAGAGTCAGCTAGAGTCGGCGAGACTTAGCGAGAGTCAGCTAGAGTCAGCTAGAGTCAGCGAGAGTCAGTGAGAGTCAGCTAGAGTCAGCTAGAGTTAGCGAGAGTCAGCTAGAGTCGGCGAGAGTCAGCTAGAGTCGGCGAGAGTTAGCGAGACTTAGCGAGAGTCAGCTAGAGTCAGCTAGAGTCAGCGAGAGTCAGTGAGAGTCAGCTAGAGTCAGCTAGAGTTAGCGAGAGTCAGCTAGAGTCGGCGAGAGTTAGCGAGACTTAGCGAGAGTTAGTGAGAGTCAGCTAGAGTTAGCGAGAGTTAGCGAGACTTAGCGAGAGTTAGCGAGAGTCAGCGAGAGTCAGCGAGAGTTAGCGAGAGTCAGCTAGACTTAGCGAGACTTAGCGAGAGTTAGTGAGAGTCAGCTAGAGTCAGCTAGAGTCAGCGAGAGTCAGCTAGAGTCAGCGAGAGTCAGCTAGAGTCGGCGAGAGTTAGCGAGACTTAGCGAGAGTCAGCTAGAGTCAGCTAGAGTCAGCGAGAGTCAGTGAGAGTCAGCTAGAGTCAGCTAGAGTTAGCGAGAGTCAGCTAGAGTCGGCGAGAGTCAGCTAGAGTCGGCGAGAGTTAGCGAGACTTAGCGAGAGTCAGCTAGAGTCAGCGAGAGTCAGCGAGAGTCAGCGAGAGTTAGCGAGAGTCAGCGAGAGTTAGCGAGAGTTAGCGAGAGTCAGCTAGAGTCAGCTAGAGTCAGCGAGAGTCAGCTAGAGTCGGCGAGAGTTAGCGAGACTTAGCGAGAGTCAGCTAGAGTCAGCTAGAGTTAGCGAGAGTCAGCGAGAGTCAGCGAGAGTTAGCGAGAGTCAGCGAGAGTTAGCGAGAGTTAGCGAGAGTCAGCTAGAGTCAGCTAGAGTCAGCGAGAGTCAGCTAGAGTCGGCGAGAGTTAGCGAGACTTAGCGAGAGTCAGCTAGAGTCAGCGAGAGTCAGCGAGAGTTAGCGAGAGTCAGCGAGAGTTAGCGAGAGTTAGCGAGAGTCAGCTAGAGTCAGCTAGAGTCAGCGAGAGTCAGCTAGAGTCGGCGAGAGTTAGCGAGAGTCAGCGAGAGTTAGCGAGAGTCAGCGAGAGTCAGCGAGAGTCAGCTAGAGTCAGCTAGAGTCAGCGAGAGTCGGCTAGAGTCGGCGAGAGTCAGCGAGACTTAGCGAGAGTCAGCTAGAGTCAGCTAGAGTTAGCGAGAGTCAGCGAGAGTCAGCGAGAGTCAGCTAGAGTCAGCGAGAGTCAGCGAGAGTCAGCGAGAGTTAGCGAGAGTTAGCGAGAGTTAGCGAGAGTCAGCTAGAGTCAGCTAGAGTCAGCTAGAGTCGGCGAGAGTTAGCGAGAGTCAGCTAGAGTCAGCTAGAGTTAGCGAGAGTTAGCTGCCCAGCAGCTAATGTAGCAGCTGTCGCCGACGTTAGTGGAGCTGTGAAGTGGGAGGAGGAGATATTTTAGGCGCCTCTGGTTCTGGCAGTAAAATAGATCATGTTAGCTGACTCACAGTTGGTGCACATCGGCATTTCCTCTGACAGCTTCTTCTCCATGGCAACGGCAGCCGAGGCTTATGGGTATAGTATTGAAACATTTAAATGGGAATACAGAACAGAGACAGGAGGACATGACTGACCAATCAGAACGTAGTATGTAAATGACATGCTTAACACTACAAACACAAAAAGACAACAAGAGCTGGTCACGATGAATGAAACGTCTCTCTCTCTGTTTGTGTCTGTGTCTCTCGCCCAGAGAGTCCCTGCTGGCAGAGATGGGCGTGTCCATTAAAGAAGATGGAGGAACGCTGGGCGTCTTCTCTCCTAAAGGAGTGAGTTTACATCTCAAACATCTTGTGTTGTCATTCACGCAGCTTTTCATTCTGTTCTTCGGACTCTCCTAAAGTTTGGCAGAGAAACGACTCGTTTCCTGAATCAGAAAAGTTAAATTTATTTGCGTCACAGAGGTTTTGGTCTGTCAGGTCTCAGTTTAAGCTCTGAGCTGTTCTGGTTCCTGTAGCTGGACTGTTACTGAGCTTCATCCTGTCTCTTCGGCCGGACCGCCTGGACAAATCTAAACCCAGAAACAGATGCATTTCTCACAGATCCTGGTCCCTGTGTGACTGTAGAAGCCACAGTCGGCCATCACGGAGAACAGCGTGTCTCAGTCCCTAACCAGACCACAGCTGCTGCAGCCCGGTGGAATCTGCTTCATGGTTCCCTGGAAACCACCGTGGTGTTCTGTGCTCTGACTCTGATGGTGGTGTCAGTAGCTGCAGCACATGACGTGTGGTTGACGTGATGCGGTCATGTACAGCCAGGACGCTTCAACGTCTCTGTGACGTCTCTCTCGACGCTCCTCGTGTTGTTTTGAAGTGTTAATCCCACCTGATCCAGAGTCAGCCCCTGGTGGCGGATCTCTGCTGTAACATGTGGCCTGACTGTATTTTCATCACCCATCGAGTGTCGAGGAACACGACAGAGTCCTGTAGACGCTGAGCTGTTGAAATGTCTTCCAGACGCCTCACCTGGTCAACCTGAACGAAGACCCTCTGATGTCAGAGTGCCTCCTGTACTACATCAAGGAGGGATTCACCAGGTCAGAACACCGAGCAGCCAACAGTTATTCGCACTATTGATTGGACGGATTCATCTTTGCAGCTGGAGTTTAATGCCAGCATGAGTCCCGACGCTCCTCTCTGTCTGTTTCAGGGTCGGACAGCAGGATGTGGACATCAAGCTGTCGGGTCACTTCATAAAGGAGATTCACTGTGTGTTTGTCAGTGAGACCAACGACCAGGGAGAAGGTGAGACACCTACCTGTCTGTCTCTTATTCTTTGATATGTCACAACAAAACAAAACTGGAAAGATTAACTTGGTACTAAATTAAACGTTCTGTCTCACGACCAACGAGATAACAAAGTGTTGCTGAGCTGACACCTGATTGGCTTATAAAGTCAGTGTCATGCTGAAAGTGATCCACTGGAGTTAGTGTGTCCTTTTCATTCCTTTGATTTAAATCAGGCAGACGGTCAGACGGCTGTAGTAGTCTCAGTCCTGCTGCTGTCAGATCGCCCTCCAGTGGTCAGACTGAACACGTCTGAGAGGCCTCGTGTCCCAAAAGCATCTTAAGACTAAGATGATCTTAAAGTCCATCTTATGAACCTTCTTAAGCTGAAGAAGAGTTTCACAAAAGTGAAAAATAACTGAAGACGCTCTTAGAAATGACGTTTTTGTTGTTTTTGGTCACGTCTGTACTTTATCCTGTTTTCAGCTGCTGTATCTTCCCTTTTCCTTTTACCTGTGGTGTGTTTGTTGTTTGCCACATGCTTACATACACAGCAGATGAGCTTTCAGAGGAACGTCCGCCTGCAGCAGCTCAATCAATCAAAGTTCACTTGTTTACGGAGGCGATGAATTGGGGGTTAAAATCGGGCCGAACGTGTACAGAGTCTGGCCGGCAGAGGACTGACCTTCAGCCAGTAATGATGATGAAATCTATAATTGTCGTCTGCTACAAATGAACAATGCTGTTGTTTGGAGACACTTTCTAATTTAAAGAGAAATTCCCTCATTGTGTGGTTGAGTGCTTGTTAATAAAGTTTGTCATTGGCTCCAAGAGATTATTTTATTATTATTTTATCATCTGTTAAAAGAATTTTAACATTTTTTCTTGAAATATTAAAAAGCACATTTTAGCCATTTTAGAGAGGTTTGGCTCACAAAAGGACGTCTTACTAAGTGCACCGTAAAACCTTAGTTCTGTTACATATCTACCTATAATTTTAATAATCAACACAAGTGTGGGAGCCAAGAACTGTAAAAAACAAAAAAAGGTTTTATAATTCATATTTTAGTCAAAGATTTCATTTTTTTGGCCTTCTTCAGCTGTGATTCTGTGATGTTCACATGAGGAGCATTCAACAGAGTAAAATCAGGGACGCTGCAGAAAGGGGGAGACCATGAACACACAGCAGCTGTGTTTGTGTGTACTTGTACTGCTATCTTTGTGAGAGCCAATTTGAGTTTTAAACCTTGGGGGTGAGGACATTTTGGCTGGTCCTCACTTCAGGACAGACCTTCAAAGGGCTGTTTGAGGGTTCGGGTAAGAGTTAGGTTTACGGTTAGGGAATGCATTATGTCAATGAAGGTCCTCACAAGTGTAGAAGTACAAGGTTGAGTGTGTGTGTGTTCACTGAATGACTCTCTTTCTTTTTCTCTCTCTGTAAAAGCTGCCAGGAAATCTGTCAGGTATCGTTTAACAGTCAGTGCTACTAGTTACCATGATGACGTCACCTTCATATTCACACCCATGTTTCCTGTGCCCCCCCCGGCCCCCCCGTAAATCCATCTGTAGTACTCCGTGAAGTGAACAGATGTCAAACAGCTGGCTTGTGTTTGTTGCAGTGGTCGTCACTCTGGAGCCGTTGGTCGGAGCAGAGACGTACGTGAACGGGAAGCAGATCACCGAAGCTGTCGTCCTCAAACAAGGTGCTGTTACCAGGAGACCTGCAGGTCTTTAAAGCTCCACCGTGTTCAGCCGCTGCTCTCTAACGGCGTCTGTAGAGTTCAGAGGCTGAGAGCTGAGAGTCAACACACACATTGTTGTCCATAATGTCCACTGTATGTTTCTCTGTTCGTCACTACTCGGCCTGTTTGATATTTGGTGCGAAATGCTTTTATTATGAAGCGCTCTGAAGCAAAAGTGAATTATAGATAAATCTTAACTTACTTTCGGCCTGTCTCCGTTGCTAGGTAACCGCATCGTGATGGGGAAGAACCACGTGTTTCGGTTTAACCACCCGGAGCAGGCGAGGCTGGAGAGAGAGCGCAGCGTCACGGCCGAACAGCAGGGGGAGCCGGAGGACTGGAACTACGCTCAGAGGGAGCTGCTGGAGAAACAAGGCATCGACATCAAACTGGAGATGGAGAAGAGGTAGACGGCATCATCTAACACTGAACTGAAATGAATCAAGACAGAAACTAACAAAGGAGAGAAGGAAACACTCCTGATAAAAGACACATGGACTGATCGGTGGATCGATGTGTAGGTTAATTGATCGATGGGTCGTTGTGTGTTACAGACTGCAGGACATGGAGATACAGTACCGTAAAGAGAAGGAGGAGGCTGACCTGCTGCTGGAGCAACACAGACTGGTGGGTTTCTATTCCTGTGATGTATGGCAGCTCATCTGGTAGCTAACGATTAATTAATAACCATTAGTGTGTGTGTGTGTGTGTGTGTGTGTGTGTGTGTGTGTTCAGTATGCAGACAGTGACAGTGGTGACGACTCAGACAAACGCTCCTGTGAGGAGAGCTGGAGGCTGATCTCCTCCCTGAGAGAGAAACTACCTGCCAACAAGGTACACACACCTGTCTGTCTGCCTGTCTCTCTGTCTGTGTGTCTGACAGTCTGTCTGTCTGCCTCACCTGTCTGTCTGCCTCAACTGTCTCCAGGTGCAGTCTATAGTGAAGCGCTGTGGTCTGCCCAGCAGTGGGAAGAGGAGGGAGCCTCTCAGAGTCTATCAGATCCCACAGAGGAGGAGGATCAGCAAAGACCCCAAACGGGTCACCATGGAAGACCTCCGCATGCAGGCCGTCAAAGAGATCTGCTACGAGGTCAACACACACAGACACACACACACACGCTCAGTAGTTTGACATGTTGGAGACCGAGAGCGAGGTGTTCAGATGGATCTCATGTCTCTGTGTTCACTACAGAGCTGTCAGGACGTGGTTAGCCTAGCTTAGCATAAAGACTGGAAACAAGGGGAAACAGCTAGCCTGGCTCTGTCCACAGCTCAAAACCACACCTACCAACCCCTCTGAAGCGCTCTGATTATCAAGATGTTTGTTTCTCTCTGCACAGAAACATTAAACGTTAAAATGACTGTGATTTTTTTTTAATTTCTCAGTAAACAAACAAGCAAATTAGTGTATTTTCCAAAATGTTGAACTAACTAATGTTTGAAACCCCTGAACAAGTGGAGGGGTGTTTTGCACTCAATCTTGACAAACTATACATCATTTAAAATATGTGCAAACTTAATAAACATGTACAAGATCATATGTTGCCAGGTTTGTGAATTTGGTTCAGTATCAGTTGGACAAATTCTGACTTCTTGATAGTAAACTCCAAAGAGTTCAAGATGAAGGCTGTCATCGTGTGCACAAAGGAGGGGATGTTGTTTCAGGTTAAAGACAGCAGTAACAACCAGTGAGGAAAGCAAAAGTTCCTTCAGTATAATCAGTTCGTTCTCAGGAGCATCTAGTGGTTAAAAGAGGAACTGATCTTTTGAACCTTTTCTTTCCTTTTTCCTTCAGATGTTAAAACACGTGACATGATTTCCCCAGTAAAACCAGCAGAATTTGTATTTTTACAGTTTTTAAATGTGTTCCTCTGTGTGTGGCGCCCCCCTCAGGTGGCTCTGGGAGACTTCCGTCACTCCCGCCAGGAGATCGAAGCGCTGTCCATCGTCAAGATGAAGGAACTCTGCCGCATGTACGCCAAGAAAGACCCCAATGAGAGGGAGAGCTGGAGGGCCGTGGCCCAGGACGTCTGCGACACCGTGGGCATCGGAGAGGAGAGGAGCCCCCCCACGGAGGAGGGAGGAGGGGGAGGAGGAGGAGGAGGAGGAGGAGGGGGAGAGACGGGGGAAGGCGGAGAAAAAAAAAACGTATATGACCTGAAGGCCCACATCGATAAACTGACTGATATTTTGGAGGTGAGTTCTCTGGTTGATGTTGTTCAAGAAACATCAGATCTGTGTGGAGCGATGAGGAGGCTGTGACCTTCATCACATGAACACATCAAACTATTTTTATCTGTTTACAGAAATAAGCGGACGACAGCGTGTAGTCATAGAAAAGGATGCGGTGATGCAGAGTCTGCAGCCATGCTAGCAGCTCTGTGAGGCCGTACTTAGACAGAATGCTTTGAGCTAAATGCTAACATCAGACGCTAACATGCTCAGAATGACAATGCTAACATGCTGTTTAGCAGGTATAATGTTTACCATGTTAGTTTAGCATGCTAACATTAACTAGTTAGCAGTAAACACAGAGTCCAGCTGAGGCTGATGAATGTCATCAGTTCTGCAGGTATTTGGTCATAAACCAAAGTGTTGAACACATGAACATGTTTACTACAGTTCATCCTGAGGGGACCATGAAGGTCTGAACCACAGAGACTTGGTGACTCTAGATAAAATAAATGTCTTCCAGGAGGTGAAGTTGCAGAACAACATGAAGGACGAGGAGATCAAAGCTCTGAGAGACAGAATGATCAAGATGGAGAGCATCATACCTGTTCAGGTACGTTCACATGTCCTGCTCCGTCAGCTGATCATCAGTCTCCCACTAACCGCTCTCTGCACCCTCTGTTTAATCCTCTTGTTTCCAGGACGATGATGTGAATGGCGATGAGGGCGAGTCACCTCAGAGAGACGGGGGCGAGGCCGGCGACACCCCCCACAAGCCGGAGGTCAGAGTTAAGCAGCTGATGGACGAGGACCCGGCGTTCAGGAGAGGACGCCTCCGCTGGCTGAAACAGGAACAGCAGCGAATCCTGAACCTGCAGCAGCAAAACATCACCAAGAAACTACGAGGACAAAACCAAAACCCAGGTCAGTGGGTCCAGATGTCAGAACACGGAACGTCCACAGATACAATGTTTTATCAGAAATAAGGGGCTTACGTCGACCTCACAGAGGACGCCTGACTGATGTCCTGTGTCTCCCCCCTCCTGCAGGTCAGAACTCCCCCATTGTCCCTGTTCATCTTCCTGGGACCGGCCGCTTCATCCCTCCCCAGGAGTGCAAGCTCAAGTTCCCCTTCAAGAGTAACCCCGCTCACCGGATGTCATGGGGACCAGCCAGCGCCGCCCTGCATGCTCTGGGTCTGGGGGAGGGAGGAGGAGATGAAGGAGAGCAGCAGGAGGAGGAGGGAGGAGGAGGAGGAGGAGGAGGAGTGGAGGGTAAAGGTTCTCCCTCACCTCCTCCTCCTCAGGGTCAGTCTGCTGCTCTCTTGCCCCTCCCCTTCCTGGCTCCGCCCCCACGCATGCGCACCCCCAGCCCTCATCGCGCCTGGCAACAGCGTAACCAAGGCAACCAGGGTAACCAGGGCGGCTTCTACTACCACCAGGGCAACAACCAAAACCACCAGCGCCGCTACCGCCGCAACTCTCTGGACAGCTCCACCCATGGCAACAGTAACTATGACAACAACCAGCATCATGGCGGCGATGGTCACCAGGGGCGACCAAGACAGAGGAGGGGGGTGTCACCCGGGCCAGGAGGGGAGAGAGGAGGGGAGAGAGGAGGGGAGAGAGGAGGGTGGAGAGGAGGAGGAGGAGGAGGAGGAGGAGGAGGAGGAGGAAGGGACAGAGATGGAGGCTTCCATTATAATCAACACCAGCACCATCAGTACCATCACCATCCCTACTACAACCCCCACAATGCACCATTCCAGCCAGGACCTCACCCCAACTACCACAGCCTGCCACGCCCCGGGCCCCCGCCCCCTCCTGCTGACATGCTGCTGGGGGCGGGGCCACCTCAGGGGGGGTGGGGCTTCACCACCCCGCCCCGGATGAGACGGCAGTTCAGTGCACCGGACCTCAAAAACAACAACAAGGAGACCCCCATCTGACCTCTGACACCAGGAAGGTCTCTGATTGGCTGCAGGACACAGGGCGGTCCTGATGCTGTAGAGAATAGGCTGTGTGTGTGTGTGTGTGTGTGTGTGTGTGTGTGTGTGTCAGTTTCAGCACCTTTACAATACTGAGTCAGCCCGTCACACACCAACTAACATCACACACATCCTGTATCTTCAATCCTGCTGTGTGTGTGAGTTTGTGTGTGTGTGTGTGTGTAGCTTGCTCCTAGCCTTTATGTTACCATGGGTTAGCTGTTGCCATGGCAACACTGTTTTAGGAAAAGTGGATTATTTTATTTAGTTTTTGTTTTTCTTGCCGTTCGTCAGGCTGTCAAACAGGATGGAAGTTTATTACATTATGATTTAGTTTTTATTGATTTTATTGATTGCTAATATTCTGGTCTTGATCAGTCGTTTATAACGAGGTGCCTTAAAGCTGAAGTGTTAGCTCCCGGGGCTAGCTGCTGTTAGCAGAAGTCTCCTGTTGAAGCTGTTTTTTACTTAAAGATGAAGTACGTTGGTTTGTTTTTCCTGGGCAGGATGGATGTTTGTATTTAAATGGTCTTGAGTTGTAGCTCCTCTCTTTTAGCCGCTGTTAGCCCAGGAGGCTAACTAGCCTGGTTCAGCCTGAGAGGTCTGTGTTAGCTTGGGCTAGTCGGATAGCCTGACCAGGGAGCAATGAGTGGTTATTTAGCTTTTCAGGCTAATACGTTATGTGGTGAAGTGCTATACAAGCCCGAGTTTAGCACACTTGAAAGTATTAGCTTAGCCTAGCCTAGCCTAACCAAGGCAGCATTCATGTTATATGGGAATTACAGTTTGTACGACTTAAGCAACAGCTTGGAAGTGTTTAATTAGATTATACTCATTACTTTAATTGGAAGCAGTTTATCTACTTGACAGACAAATATTTGGATGTTTCCATGTTACACCAGAGGGGGGAGCTAAAGTGTAAGTGATGATGATTCAACCCGTTTTAGCTTGACCACGCCCCTTTCACATATTCAGTGATTGGCTGCAGAAAGAGAGAGCTGTTGGGAACATTTTCCTCCAAGCTTGAAGCTCGTAGTTCCCGTCTCTCCCATGTGACTTGAATGCTGCATCACTGAGTGCTACAAACCAAAGAAAGCTGCTCTGTGGCGCCTCCTGCAGGAGAGCAGGGAGCTGACAGACACACTGCTGTACAGACAGACAGAGGGTGAAGATGTCAGTAGTGACGATCATTGAAAGCAGAAGAAACTCCTGTTTTAGAGGAAGGTGTGAGGGGAGGAAGAGGTGTTGTAGATGTTGAGACAGACTCGCATGTTGAATCTTTTTAAAGCGTTGTGTGTATATTTGAAGTGTATCCAGACTTATTTGTCTTGACGTTTTTATGAAGATGAATCTATTTTATGAAACGTGCTCACCGTCTCTGGCAATCGTGGGAAATGTAGTAAGTGATAGCAGACGTGATGCCTCATGGGAGATGTAGGAATATTGACGTATTTAACTGACATGGGAGATGTAGGAAACATGAAACATGATGGATGATGGTATATGTAGGGTAAGCAAGGAACTCTGGGAAATGTAGTATGAGACAGGTGGTTGATAAGAGAAGATGGACGAGTGAGAGAAATGTGAGATACAATAAGCTTTGTGTTTGAAGTAGTAACAGACACTACGACATTTTAAAGGATCTGACACTAATTAGTACTTTATGTTCACATCAGTTGTGACGAGGAATAAACTGCTGCCTTCCTGAGACGTCAGGAAGTTGGAAATTGTGGCTTTTTCCCCATTTGAGTCCTTTGATGTTGCATTTAATGTTACTTTAAAGGCTATTTTGTCAACATAATGACAGTTGGAGGTATTTATTCTCATTACACTCGTTGTGAGAAACATTTGCTCTGATGTTGCCAGCTTTGGGCTGTCGTATATCGGCATGCAAACACGCTGATGTTCCCACATTTTCCTCAGCCATATGTGTCCAACACAGCTTTAACATCACAGTTTAAGGCTGCAACTAATGATTATTTTCATTATTCATTAATTAATAAATTAATCATTTACTCTAGAAATATCAAAAAAACTGTTTCTCAGAGTCCAGGGTGTCAACAGATGGTCAAAAACCAAAAGATTTTCAGTTTAAAATGATATAAAACAGAAGAGCAGCAAATTCTGCTGGACCGATGATAATATATTCTGTCGTTTTCTGGAGGACTCACTGAGCAGAACATCAGAGCTGAAGTCTCGTGGGGAGTTTTTCGTTGCTGTTGTGTTCACTGCACCTCTGGAAGAACGGACATTGTAATAACAACCATCCTGTTACAAATTTCCAACGTCCCACGTCAAAGTGAACGCAGCATCAGAGTAGATTATCTGCCCTGAATGATGACATGTTTACTGTCGGGAGAAGCTGGGAGTCAGGCACTGCCTAAACCCCGCCCACACAGAGCAAGGCATTGTGGGAGATGAGACGAGTGGAGCGTCTATGTGCTCCGTGACTTTAAGGCCTTTTCACAAAAGGTCAGAACCAACCAATGGTAGCACTCCTTCCGGCCACACAGCCAGCCAGTCAGGGAGGGAGTCGCCATGATGACGATAACAAAAACACAAGAATTGATTGTGATTGGCCCGAGAAGCATGACATCAGCAGAATTTTATTTCCGCCTTGTTTTGCTCGGCTGTCTCTGGAATCGACCAATCACGGGACAATCTTGATAACCTGCTGCCACCGCCGGGCTTGATGGGAAACGATGTTTCCTTTTTGTTTGTTTTTTTATTTTTCTGATTAAATTTTTTGTTTTCCAGCTTGGGCCTCTGATTGGCTGTTTTTTTTTTTCTTTCTTTGTGTATTCATCTACTTCTTTTATTTTAACCCCGCCTACATGTTCGACCTTTGCTTTGTGATGTCATCACGTCACCATTATTAATATAATTATTATAAAGTTATACGTGTCATTAATATTGGGTTCTTTTGCTGCTAAAGGGAGCTTCTTCGCCCTCATGCAACCGCCTGAGTGTGTTCATGTGTGTGTTTGAGTATGTTGGACGTCAGAGTGTGTGTGTGTGTGTGTGTTTCCGGGTTAATTTAGAATCATAATCTAAAGTTTGTTTTACTTTATAAAGCCAATTTTATTGTTTTTCTTCTAATCGTCTGTTTAGTGTTGTTGTTTTGGAGGTTTGAGGAGGAGGAGGGGCCTGGGGGGGGGGGGGCGTTGCCAGGGCAACTAGACTCTGCAGAATTCCCGAACATTCTAGAACCCTCACTGACCGGCCCCGCCCATTCCCTACACCTCTTCTCCAATCACAGCCTCAGAATGTGACATCACAGCATGATGTCACTCCAGGACTCTGGAACACATTCATGGACACGATGACATCATGGTTAGCCCTCCTCCTATTGGCTCAGAGCCCCTCAGTTGTTTTTCTGTCCGTGTTGGGTTGTTGTGTCTGTTTTTGTTGTATCAGGAACCAATCTCAGGCTCTACCTGCAGACAACATGATGGCAATAAACTGTCAATAAGAATGAAAAACTCGACTACTTCACTGTGTTTCCCTCCTGAAAGCTCTGAACGCTACGGTGGCTGAGAGACACATATTCACTTCAACAGCAACACGCTGCAAATACAGAAAAGTTGAACAGAACAAAACGTTTATCGGAGGTATGAGTTTGCCAAACAAACAATTAAACTAAAACGTACATTTAATGGACAAACAAACGGACTCAGCTGCAGATGTCAGACACAGCGATTAGACACTGAGCCTCAGCAGAAACATGAGCGTTAGCAGCTCTCCTGTCAGAGGAACAGGGTTTCTGAGCGTCAACGTCTACTTTGTCTTTTTGTGTTCAAAGACGGCAGGAAGCCTCGAACATTCAAATAAAAAATAACCTAAAGAACTCCAAGAGAAACATGCTGATATCAGATATCAACACACCACCAGCTGAACCCAGAGTCTTATCACACTTCCTGCTTCAGCACCTGTCAATCAAACCACACACACACACACACACACACACACACACACACACACACAGAGTGAATACTGGTATGCTGTGCGTCTCCCCCATCTTTAGTTTCTTAGTTTCCCCTCAGACAGACAGACAGACAGACTTTCAGGAGCTGAGGGTCTTTTTCAGAATGCAGCTCTTCCTCGTCCTCCTCTTCCTCCTGTCCCATGTTACCACGGTTACAGCGGTGGCCGGTTGCCACAGCGACAGGGACAAGGACCACCGGCCGAGAGAAAACTGCACGGCGGCCGGCTTCAGCGACGTCCCGGCGGGATTCGAACCCACGACCAAGGTAACGCCACGAAACAGACGACAGATCAACAAGTTTCTTTTCTTTTGTTAAATAATGATTTGGTTTCTATCAGAATATCTGTGGACTAATAATCAAATTAAATGCTTTTTAAGACCTCAAACAATGATAATCAAAACGTTGAATGCACTGTGTTCCAGTGTTACGCATCACATGAAACAAAAACCATTTTAAACAGAATCTTAATTACTAATTATTGTTGTTGTCGTTGATCGGGTGGTCACCATGTTTTCTGTGCGAAGCAGTGTCCGATTTTATTTGGCATCACAATGATCATTAACATTAACCATCTCCAGTTAAATATCACTGTTACATAACTGACCATCTAGCAATACCACACAATCAAACATCCTATATGCTGTGAAAAAAGAAGACATGTTGCTGTTCTGAGAACTTCTCTGAAATTATCGGTGTAGTTAAGGCGTGTTGTGTTTATTGGACTAAAGTCTTTCTGAAAGCAGGTTTTACTGACTGGTTTGTCAGGTCTGAACTCCACCCTGACTGGATGAAGTGTTTGACTGACCGGACGTGACCACAACGGAGACGCAAGCTTCCTGTTTTAGACCGATAAGATGACAGTTTGACAGGAAACCCTGACAGCTTTCGACGTTTTTCTTCTTCTACTCTCTCTCTCTCTGTTTTTAGGTTCTGTTGGTTCCCAACAACCTGTTCTCCAGTCTGTCCTGGTCCTCCTTCCAGATCTTTACAGAGATCTATGAGATCGACCTCACAGGCAACAAGGTGTCTGTCTTCTCCATGCTTATAACATATACTGTACTGAATCCATCAAGCCAGCTGATATCAGTGATCAATACTAAGTGATACAGTGCTTAAGTGTATTAGGCCACCACCCAGTGTCAGGTGTTTGCCCCCGCTGCCCTACATTAACAGTATTGCTGATTATCAAAATATCTGATGTGTCTGTAATGGTTAATCCACCAGTATGTGCAAGCCAAGCTCTTTAATCAAAATGATCTCTTTAATGCTAAAATATAATTATTGTTGTTATCCATGAATTCTCAAATTTACTGTTTTACAAAAAAGCATAAAAAAATAGTAAAGCATATTATTATGTTTTGATTGAGATGCCAGATCACAGTTATTTACTTGCATTCCTGAACAGAAACATTTGTTTTGTGGTTGCAAAGAATGCAAACTGTCATCAAAGGAGGTCGTACAAAATAATATATGGTTGGTTGGTTAATATATGTGAATAAGGACTATTTAGTTGTTCCAGTTTGTTATTTGCCTAATAAATAACAATACATTTTTTAGTTTGAAACAAGTTTTTGACAGATTTCTAAAATATTTGTGTTTTCTCATTTTTATGACAGGTGGTGTAATAAATTTGTTAAGCACTGTACATGTTTCATTCTACATTTTATTCTTTCATATTGTTGAATGTACACATTTAGAATTAAAAAGGTTGCATGACTTACTTATGAGTGTCCAGGTTCCAGAGGTGACCTCCAGCGTTTCTCCGATCCTACCCAGCCTCAGTGTCCTCCGGCTGGGGTCGAACCGCCTGTCGACCCTCTCTGATGGTTCCTTCTCCGCCTGTCCGGGTCTGACTGAACTCTACCTGGACAACAACGCCATCGACTCTCTGAGCGACCGCTCCTTCTCTGGACTCAGCAAGCTGAGGGTCAGTTGTGTGTGAACATAGCATGTCTGGAAGTTAGAGCGAATATGATGAAGGAACTAAGCATACTGTGAAGGTTGAATACTGGATGCATGTTGTGAACGCAGCTTGTTAGGAAGTTAGTACCCAGCTCATGAAGGATCTGAGTTCTTAGTTTTCTTAACGAAGAACCCTCGACTCCTCCCCACAGATCCTGGAGTTGTCGTCCAATCGTATCAAGGTGCTTCCCGGGCTCATGCTCCACCCCCTCCCTGCCATAGAGACCCTCTACCTGGAGAACAACAAGGTGGGAGAACACACCAGAACACACCACAAAGCTTTGAAAATATTTGAGCACAGAATCAGTCGTTTAATGCTGTTTAAACCATTATTTTAAGTTCACAGGAGCTGTAGGGGACGGAGGTTGGCTTGTCTAAAACTGCAGGACTTTTCATTTCAGATCAAGGTGATGCCAGATGATTGGTTCAGCCAGAAGGAGGAGGTGCCGTACCTCTTCCTCTCAGCCAATCCCTGGGCCTGCTCCTGTTCCCTTGATTACTTGCGCAGGTACATTGACGAGTATGACTCCAACGTCTATGTGCGGGATGGCCCTCAAATTACGAACGATGCAGACAGTGTGGTGAGTACTGAAAAACACCAAAAAAACAGCATCAAGAAGTACAGACAGACAGCGTGAACATGAATGTGATCATATTTGGTTTGAATGTTTGCTGTCGACTCTTAAAACTGTGCCCAAACCCCAAATCCAAATCTGCGTGAAGTTTGACATCTAGTCTAATATTTGCTGATGTCTGGTTTCTGGCTGGCATCAAAGACCAGCCAATAGGAGATGGACAGTTCCTCCAAGTAAAGGAGTTCAACTGTCGTGGGGCCTTGTTAACAACTGGGGGTAAAAGAGTGTGAGATCGACAGCCACTTCAGCAGTCATTTGGAAGCCTCTCTGAACACATCCAACTGGGCGGTGACCGCAGAGCAGACCTAAGAAGATGTTTTAGACGTGGTCGAACGTTGTACGAACTAGTTAGTTTGAAACTGAGGCCTTCAGAAACATCTTACCTGAGAGAGTAGAGAGATCGAGACAGAACATTTGGTGTAATACTGCTCTGATGCATATTTAAAATCCAAAAGGGATTCATTTTGCCATACTGTGACCGACGGTTGTTATCTGTTCTCAGGTGTGTGACTCTCCACAGTGGCGTAAGGGTAAACCTGTAATGAGTCTGCAAGAATCTGATCTGTGTTCCCCTTCAAGAGAATCTGGTCCAACTGGAGACTTCTACCAGCCAATAAGGACCACTCCTTACAAGAGAACTACTGCTGCTACTACTGCTGCTACTACTGCTGCTACTACTGCTGCTACTATCCCAGCTACTACCAGCGTTTCTCCTTCTCCTACTCCTCCTATTCCTACTATCGCTGCTACTCCTGCCGCCACTTCAACTGCTACACCTGCGTTCGTAGAAGAACGCCACACTCAGTACCACAGAGTAGTCACATGGCCCTGGTACCACACCTTCACCAGTCTCATTGAATGGTCAGATCATTCAGGGTCAGAGGTCAGAGATGAGGTGCCATTGGTTGCCATGACAGCTCATCCCACTCTTCCTACTGTCAGACTCTCAACTGAAAGTCCTGCTAACATGACGACCGCTACACCAACAAAACCTGTCGGGACAACCAGATCTGTTCCTTCATCCGTAGCATCAACACCAAAACTCTGGGTAGTAACTACAACCGCCGCCACCTCGTCAACCGCCTCGTCAACCGCCTCGTCAACCGCCTCATCAACCGCTTCACGTGGTAAAATGAGTGCTGTCCGAGGTGCGGGGGTGTTCTGTTTTTGGCTTTTCGCAGGGTGCCTGCTGCTCTGCGGGGTGTCGGCGGCGTGCATATTGGCGACTCTGGCGAGGCTGGTCGTCTGGTACAGGAGGGTGTACAAGCCGCTGAGGGTGACGCTGGCGAGGAGGGGGGGGGGTAGTGAGGGACTGAGGCTGTTAACATGCACCAGGAGGGAAGAAAAGGAGGTGGTAGGAGGAGCACTGCATCGCTCTGTTCTGTTCATCCACAGAGAGGGAAGAGAAGTTAGGGAGGGGGAGGATGGAGGTAAGGAGGCTGAGGGAGGAGGAGAAGGAGGGAAAGAAAGACTCCTCGTCACTCTGGAGCCGACAGGAGGAGGAGTAGCGACGAGAGAGGAAGGAGAAAGAGGAGGGAGGGAGAAGAGAGGAGTGTACAGGAAGACATTGTACCGTCTGTTAAGCAAAGAGGAGGAGATCGAGGGATGGAGGGAAGTGATGGAGGAGTGTCGGGTCTCTGCTGAAGATGGAGGGGGGAGGGGAGGAGTTTCCACAAAGCGCTACAGTGTAATTCTGCGGGAGGAGAGGGCGGAGTCAGGGGGAGGGAGAGAGGACCTGGACTTGGTGGTGGGGAGGTGGGAGGTGAAAAGAGGAGGAGGGGAGGATAGGGAGGAGCCCAGGAGCAGCTGGGGGGAGTGGCTGGCACACTATTTACCCAGCATGCCCTCAGGAGAGACCACGCCTCCTGAGGGCGAGGCAGCTCAGTGATGTCATTGGTGTGAGGAGCTGCATCAGATGACAAGTTATGACATCACTTCCTGTCGAGCTTCTGTAACTGAATAAAACGTCTCACTCAGCGTTTCTTTCATCCGTCTCTCTGAAAACACGAAGCGCGTTCACGACACGAGGGTCGACCGCAGACCCTGTCCTCATAGATCGATCGATCTCATCAAACGATCAATGAGTCATTGATTTGTTTCACATGAAAGTGTACCAGCGCGGTCACATGGGCAGCTGCATCATGGTAACTTTCTCAACAGTCGCTCGCTTCAACACAGATGTTTTAATAAGTCTTATAATAAAATGTGTGTGAAATACACATGTGTCTTTTGTTTGAACGTTTTGGTCACATCTTGATTTATCCAGTAAATTCTTTATTAAAGAACAGCGAGAGGATCTGGAAAAACAATATGTAATATCCAGGTAACCGTTTTAGTTTGTATTAAACATGAACTCACTTCACATGTGTTCATTAACAAGTGGTACTGTTTTAAAAGGAAAAGCAAATTATGAATACAAACAATTCAATAAGTGATTTCACAAAACTTAACAAATGAACGAAGTAAAGCAGTTCATGACAACAACAGAACTTATAACTGGAAGAAGAGATGTTACAAAATGTAAAATGGCGAACAGAGAAGAGAACAATGCTAAAATGACTTTTTAAATGACTTTCATTCATATCAGATCAATAATTTAAGCTGATTAGTTTAATAGTTTTGAGTGTTAGATTTTGTGGCCTCCAGCTGTTATTACAGCGCGTCTGATGCATATTCATTCAACATGTAGGTAGATATAAGTATTGAATCGAGCTTGGTATCAGCAGATACTATCAATTATCATTTATTTTATTTTTTATTACAAACCCACGAAAAGGTCTAGGCTCGGTGGTGTCATCGCAGCACCTGTGCTGAAGAGAGAGACGCTGTTTCAGACACACCTGTGCGTCCAGGTGAAGGGTTTCTTACACTGGACACAGCAGTAGGCTTTGTGACAGAGTTGGGATGAAGAATAGAGGCGTTTGTCTCAGTGTTGACATGATGAGGTTGGAGTCCAGGTTGGAGAAGCTTGTGACTGCGATATGAAGATGAACCGCTGAAAGTCTTCCCACAGTGTGGATCCGTTCGTGTACCCTTCGGTCTGTTGAAGAAATGAAAGCTTTCTCACGGCGTCTGCAGTGGTGCGGTCTCTCTCCAGAGTGACCTCTCTGACGAATCTTCATTTCATTTGTATAATCCTCTGTTGTACGTGTACGAGTACTGCAGCACTGCGTACGTCATGATGACCACAGATAGAAAGTCATATATCATAATAATAACAGCAGCTATTAGAGAGTGGCCTAATAATATTATGAATGAAATTAAATGGTAAATGATCTCTTATATAGCGCTTTTCAACCCTCACGGTCTCATTCACACATTCACTCACCGAATGAGGGTTAGTAAACGTCCGCCGTCACCGTCTGAAACTCACTGATTGTGTCTAAGAAAGTTGGAAGGCCGACTCTGTCTCCTAAAACTTGGTTTGTTCCCAGGACGCGTGCCGTTGTTTTATTACACAGAAGTCAGATGGTGGACGTACAAAACCCAGAACAGAAGGTGGAGACGCCCAAACAGACCGAACACTCAGTGGGGCTTAACTGGTTAAATAAAATTAACTATTTAAGTGTTTATTCAAACATTTGAATCATGTTTGCTTTAAATTCTTTATTTACATGTAGATCCAGCATTGGCCTAGATAAAACCTTTTTATATCATATCGTGATGTTAAATATAATGTTAGTATTATGCTGCTGGCGTTTCTGATTCTACCACTAGGCCTTAAAGCTCATGTGATCAAAAGTTACAACTATTAACCCAAAAACAATCTAGAAAGCAAAACCATCAAAGCATCAATTGAAAACAGGCCACGCTGACGACACACTGACTGGAGGTTCGCTGTGAAGGTTTTATTGAAAACAGTGAAAAACAGTCGAACAAACAACATAAAAGAGAAACTTTAGCTTAGAAATGATACTCGGTGGTGACATCAGCAATAACATCATCATATGGTTGGTCCAATCCCTCATCATCCTCGCTGGGTGGATACGTTGCCATGGAAACAGGCGGGTTCCTTCCTGCAGTTAAGTAATAATTTTATTAATCATCCGATACCAACATTCCCATCAGCCTCAGCTGTACTTTGTGTTCAGTGCTAATTAGCAAATGTTAGCATGCTAACACGCTAAACTAAGACAGTTTAGCATTTAGCTCAAAGCACCATAGCATGGCATGACTCTTAGTAGACGTTCAGTGTTACCTGTGGGCCTGTGTCGAAATAAAGACACCATGAGGACCGTGGAGATGCAGTACGGAGAGAGCACCACTAGGTGGCGGATCACTCTCAGCACAGACAGCAGGGTTGGATCTGCAGTGGATGGAGCAGTGCCACGGGAATCTCGAAAAACCAACACATGTGGACTAACTAATGTGGCAGCAACAAATATTAGATTTACACTCAAAGACCAAAGTTTATCTTCCAAAAACAAAGAAAACCACCTAAATGTCTGTAATATGTTTACACACCTGAGCTGCTATAATTTCTACACACCACCAGATGTCACTGTGCTCTCTGTTTCCAAAGCCCCAAAGCTTCAGGGGCACTGATACACCCGGTCAGTCACCTGCACTGATTCTCTGCCAACATTCAAATGACTGGTTAGTTTGGTGACATGTAAAAGCCAAGTAGGCGGGAAAAGGCGAGAGCTTTTGTCATGTTGGACTTCAGACTGTGACCATATGGCTGTTTCCTGGAGGCAGCACGTTCAGGTGCGGATTCTCACAAAGGAATCAGTAGAAAATTATCACAGACATGTGAGCTCCAGATGGGATTCAAATCACTGACCAGTAAAAGTCGCCCCACCTCCCCCAGAGACACAACATCTGATGTTTCCTGTAGGACGGAAACGTAACTACTGACTCAATACCTGCTGAGTTTAGGAAAGTCAATTTACAACTGACCAAAATATGAAGTGAGCAGCTTCCTCACCTCTGACAAACAGCCAGCTGGGTGGAGACTCTCCGTGATGGCTGTGACACTTGTAGAGGCCTTCATCAGACCTGGAAACACGGTGGATGGTCATGTGACCTGTAGGCTCAGTCCTGATGAGGGAGCCATCTTTATAGAAAGCAGCTGTGAGGTTGGAGGGGGAGGTCTTTGGTGTACAGTGCAGAGTGACATCATGTCCCTCCGTCACAGGGAGGACAGGACTCTGCAGGATCACTGGTTTATCTGTACGCAGACACACAGAAAACAACAAGAACCTACATTTACAAAACTGTGTCTTTTGCACCTCTAAAGTTGGAAGTTATGCTAACTTGTGATGCTACGGTCACTTCCTGTTTATAGAGTTCATGGCTCTTCATGGGACAACATCTTTACACATCACTGAAGTCTTTACTAGCTGAGACATGTCTTGATTTAGTAAATCGTTTGAAACTAGTTAGTAGTCACTGAGACCTCAGGAAGGACTTTACCTTCAAACCGGTGTATTTATGAGGAGCTGGTACAGCCCAAAGAGCTGCAGGCCCTTACTGCTATTTCCAGTTCTGCAATGTTTTAGGCACAATTTAAAGCACTAGCTCTAGTTTGCCATATTATAAACACATGTTGATACAAGCTTAACCGGCAAAGTATGCAATGTTTGGTCTTTTTGTTGCTCCTACCATATACAGTGATGTTGACAGAGTTGCTCCGCTGCCTCGCAGGAGACTCACACCAGTAAATAGCGCTGTCAGGCTTCTTGGCTGTTTGGACGAGGCAGCCAGAGTGTGTAGGAATCCCCCATTCTTCTCCACAGCCGGACAACTTGCCACCAGAGGTTGTGGACCTGACGACCTTCCATTCACGAAAGCTGCTGCTGTCACCACAGCTCAGGTCCAGATTCTTATACTCAAACAGCTGAGACGAGTTGGGAGACACTGTGAGCGAGGCCGGGTCAGCATCGTCTGGGGACACACAGACTTTCACTGAGTCAGTTAAAGTGCAGCTGCAGTTCCTCTAATGTCCACTAGATGCTGCTCCAAGAAAACTGACTCTCTAGAATCAACACAGCGTTTCCAAATTCAGCTCTTGCTCTCAGTACATAGTTTCACTTGTTCTAATGAAGATTACTACGTGTTTTAAAGTGTCACATGTCCAACAGTACGAACACCTACATGTGAATGTACATACACATTGGATAAGGCAGAGAATAACAGCTGATGCACTGGTCGGTTCTAAAACGTTACATAAAGTGAGTAAAGTTGACATGACTGATCCTCATCTTTACCTTTCATCAGCAGCCAGCTGGGTGGAGACTCTCCATGACTACTGAGACATTTGTAGGCACCTTCATCAGATTTGGAAAAATTGTGGATGGTCATGTGACCCGTAGACTCTGACCTGATGAGGGAGCCATCTTTATAGAAAGCAGCTGTGAGGTTGGAGGGGGGGGTCTTGTTTGGCTTTGGTTTACAGTGCAGAGTGACATCATCTCCCTCCATCACAGGGAGGACAGGACTCTGCAGGATCACTAGTTTATCTGAACATGGAGAGAGTTCCATCAATGGCTGCTGAATGACGGAGGATAAATAAAATAAAACATGACAGGGACAGAGGCTTTTTTGAAGGATGTGATTTAAGGTTATTGCGAGGTGTTTTGCAGCGTTGTTAAGGCGAAACAGACAATCCCACAATCACAGCCTCTTTATGAAGTGATTGGCCAGGTGAGCAGAGGTGTGCAGGTAGGCGGGGTCTGAACTTCTCTCTCTAGCTCGATCATCAGTTTGCAGCGATCATACAGGCATCTCCATTGAATCAGACTGTCTGAAAGCACTCTGTGTCTGCAGTTGACGTTTCCTTTAATGGTCCGTTTCTTAATGGCTGGGCCTCCAAAGAGGTGATTCACATCTTACAAACCGTGACTCACTTCCCTTTACTGTCAGCAGTTCCCTTTGAAACAATTGATGGGAATCATAGAAGTGTATTGTAGCCTGTCAGTCAGTCTCTTCCCACCTTGACTCCACATGTTGTAAGAGTTGATTTGATCAAACAACCAGAGCCATCAGGAACGACAAGAGTCAGTGTGTCACATACGATGCAAGGCAACGTTTATTACATAACACATTTCATACATGAAGGGAATTCAAAGTGCTGCACATAAAGCATAAAGAAACAGTGAAATGTGATATGATGCGATGCCAAATCTGTGGTTAGAGTAGTTGCATGAAACAGGAAGAGTAAGAGGAAGTATCTGTGCGTAGATTTATGAATCTTACCAGTAACAGTGATGTTGACGGCGTTGCTGCTGTCTCTGTGTTTAGATTCACACCAGTACACTCCACTGTCGGACAGTTTCACTGCCTTCATGTTGCAGGTAGAGGAAGTCTGGCTCCCCCAGCCAGATCCACACTGGGACAGCTTCAAACTGGGAACACATCATCTCAGTCACTGAGTAAGCCTCATTGCTCCACTTTGGCACTTTTACATTTCACTGTGATGTTTGTTTATTCAGTGGATTCCAGTGAAACTTTCCACCTCACCACTACAGTGTTAGTCTCCACCACAGACTGTATATAAAGATGGCCGACGCGTCTCCACCACAGACTGTATATAAAGATGGCCGACACGTCTCCACCACAGACTGTATATAAAGATGGCCGACGCGTCTCCACCATGGACTGACATGGACTCCACTAACATGGAGGGGGCGGGGCTTATGACCTTTACTGCAGGGGGCGATCGAGATGTTTTGGCTTCATTTTTGGTGAGCTGTCATGTCGTCCATCTTTATATACAGTCTGTGGTCGGAACATCAAAATCTGAATCAAACCCTTTGGTCCAAGGAATTACGTCCACATTGGACAATTCTGCCCCTCACGATTTACATCCAATCACAGCCGGTCACAGAGCTGCAATTGACCTTCGTCTTTGTTTTATTAACTGTGACCACGATGTTTCCTTAACCTTAACCATACAGTTTCCATTTTTCCAACATTCTTGTCTTGCGGTTGTACATCTCAGATGTTGGCGAGGAGCATGCCAACGACAACGACTCCCACAAGAGCAAAACCCCTGAATGATGGTCAGGGATGGAAAACGTTTTTTAGGAATTCTGTTGTGTGCTGTGATATTTCTGGTGTTAAACTGACCCTTTTGTTGTGTATCGCCACACCGTCCATTCACCAGAGCTGAAGCGCTCACAGCTCACAGAGAAGCTCTCATACTCGAAATACTGAGACCCAGTGACCATCACAGAGGCTGGGAAAGAGAGAGAGAGACATAAAGAAACAGGTGGAAAAATAACATCTACTGGTTTTTGGACTGGCTGTAGGACTGTTGAGGTTGTTCACTTGTGTCACGAGTGATGCCACATACAGCTTCTTTAGGACATGATGGCATTACTGTAGGCTTTTGTAACTTTTAGATGTTTTATTGTTTTTAAAAGCTTAATGTCTCATAAACCTCACACAGACTTCAGACCAGCATACACGTGGTTTTCTATTTCCATCTGTGGGTGATATGATGAAGTGTAGAGAAGCAGAATCTAAATAATAAACAGTTCTTTAGGTTGTTAGACGGTTTAGTAAAATACCAACAAACTTAATTATGAGTTTGATCCATTTTATTATTCTTTTGATTTAAATTAAATTAGTTAATTAGTATCATTTCGTTTCCGTATTAATATTCTTTTCATTTTGTTCTTTATTGACAAACTGTTTTGATTTGAGTATCAATCATTGATCTTCTTTCTGATGACCCTGCAGAAGTATTGATATGCAAACAGGCGATAAGAATGAGTCTTTCTAGCTTCATAATTAATACGAATGTGTCTGCATATTTCTGTACACACAGTTGAAGTTGTGAATCTGGCCCCTAAACTTTGTACATCCACCCCCCCCCCCCCCCCCCCCCCCCGCCACGTCAACGTAAAAGTAATAATCCAGGCAGCCAACTGTCTCTCGTTTCCTGTCATCTCTCCATCCTCGCTGTCTAATAAAAACTAAACAGATGAGATGTCACGACGGCCTCAGTCGCTCTGTCTGCCCCCCAGCCACTTCTCAGTTCCCCCAGATCCACCAAGCATTCCTGAGACACTTTCCAGCCCTGCCGCTCTCCACTGGTCACCTGACAAGCCACATCCACCTGCTCACATGTTCACATTCCCAAACCATCCCCACCTGCTGACACGCCTGCCTTTATCTCTTCACTCCATCAGAGTATATAACCACAATGATCCAGATCCTGCTCGCCAATCTTGCATGCGTCCCTGGGACCTCCTCGCACCTCCCTGAAGCAGCCTAGCAGTTCGCCAACAAGCTCTCTATTCCCCTGCTGGCTGGCAAAAGGCCTGCTAGTCTCCAGCCTGCAACTCAGCCGGCTAGCCCCCCCCCCCCCCCACACACACACACACACACTTTTGGGGCACTTTCTGAAATGACTGATGCGTCTCTATTTGCAACAAGCGAGCCGTCTTCAGACAGACAGGAAGTGGTGAGCGACAGGTGGCAGGTGGCAAGCACACATGAAAGCACATATGACGCATACAGAATATATCAACATCCACGGCAAAATCTCAACACATTAAACCAACGATTAGGAAGTCCACTTCTGACGTGGACTCTCTCCGAAGTCAGAAGGAGCAAAATACTTTTTTGCATTTTAAATAATCTATCACACACACACATACATGAGGCTGGAAACTCACCACGACTGTGGGCAGACGTCCAGCAGGTGCTCAACAACACTGAAACAACAGTCACAGTAAGACCACTGTGTGTGTGTGTGTGTGTGTGTGCAGAAACACACTCTTAAAGATTCAGCTTCATGAACTGTAAAACATTTCAGCATGTTGATTTTCTTAGAAATGATCTTCCAAAGCGACATGAAAATACATCTCTATTCTTAAAGTGAGTGTTTCTGATAATAATCATTCGTCTTTATGGACGTTTGCTCTACTTACAGAGGACGAGCAGAGCCGCCTTCATGGTGTCTGCAGGCTGAAGCTTCACTGACCGTCTGCTAGCAAATGTGGTGACATCCTGTTGAATAAACCACAGGGGGGATGGGAGGGGGATGGGAGGGGGATGTGAGAACAGTAGAGTAGAAATATATTTTTTATCCAACGTTCTGGTATTCATCTATTGATTTAACATTTATTTCATGTATTTCATGATTCTCCCATCATTCTGGTCTCAACAGCGTAGGGTGCTGGGGGGCAACACGTCCCTCACTACTAGTGCTGCTACTGCTTTTACTGCTTGGATTACTGATACCAGACCTCTGTCACGGTTTATAACTTGTTTAAACTGGTTTCTGTCCGACACTGTGGTTACTTGTAAATGGCTGCAGTGTGAGGTGTGAGGAAAAACACTTGTGATAGGAGTAGCTGAGAAACAGGAAGTCAAAGGCAGGTCTGTACTGGAGCTGTGCATCTTATGATATTGTATTCTATCACATCAGTTTACTTACCTTTTAAAATACCACAGCAACTTATTTGTGTTGAGCTTGCAAGAGGTCCTTGTGTACTTCAGTGCCGTGGACAAAAGATCTGCTCTTTTGAAAACATCCACGTATTTCTAGTGAAAGAGGGTAAAGACCAAAACCTATGAGTCTTCAGTATCGTAGGTTTTGTATGAAATTGTATTTTCTGCAATATTTTCACAGCGTGGTCACCTGTCAGAGAGTTAACTCAACGCCATTATGTGTGGCATGGTATGTTCAGTCGCCGTGTCATACAGTACAGTATCATATCTTCAGGAATCATACAGCGTTACGTCATCTCTTATGACACACAATCCAGTAGTGGTCATTCTGCACAAAAGATCTTTGGCTGAGTGCACAAACCAGAAACAGACAGTAGTTTGATCTGAGTCTTCAAGTGAATTCACTGCAGCTGATGTTTGTCATTTTAGCTGCAGACAGCAACGACCAGCGCCGGCTAAAAATACAAAACCTGAAGGATTTCTATGTCGATCTTTGCTAAAAGATCGACTGTTCTGTTGGTCAAAGGGTCTTTTCCCAAACAAAAGAAGAGGTCACATTGTAACTGTATTGACAAATATTTATTGAGGCGCACAGTTATAAATATCAATTCATCACAATAATTGGTGGAAATAATCATCTTCGTAAGACAAGGAATTACAGAACATAATTTCAATATGAATGATAGAAATTATATAGAAAAGAATTACAATATGCTTAATGATTACTGATAATCTAATAAAAGCCATTTTGGAAGTCCCTGTCTCAAAAGAGTTGGACAGATCTGGTTAATTTCTGCTTCTAACTTAAATATTTCATCATTAGTCCATTTCTGACTGATTTTATTTACATAATGTCAAGGTGTTAGCTAGTGGACTGTAGTATCTGCTCAGCTAGCTATCATTGGCACCAATATACTCCAACAGAACAGCTGCTGAACAGCATCTGTGCTGTGCCCGGCTGTTTCAACCACTTCACATTGTGACTGATCAGCTGTGTGGAGGTGAGACAGTTTCTTTCACTTTTCATGTGAACAAACAGGTGAAACACCATGTTGGAAATGTTGGAAATCAGCTTCTGTAGTCGTGGTATCAAATGACTAACTGAGGTAACACATCAGCAGCTGAACATTTGGGTAGTGACAGTAGCTAGTAAAAGTTAGCATTAGCATGTCAAAGTATTAAAGAAACATAAAGCAGATATATTTTTAAAAATCTATCTGCAACAACACAAGGTTTACTTAAGGTGTGTAATATAGCTTTCTTTTGTTTGTCCAATCAGAAGACTCATAGCTTGCTCTCAAGGGTCACGTTGTCTTTTTCTTGGCCAATCCCATTGCTGCTTGGAGTCGTGGCTCCGCCTTCTGTCTCTTCTGCTGACATTAAGATCAAAAGTGTCAGTAAAAAATACGATCAATCAATCTGTCTGTCTGTCTCTCTGTCTGACTGTCTGTCTCTCTGTCTGTCTGACTGCCTGTCTGTCTGTCTGTCTCTATCCTGTCTGTCTGTCTGTCTGTCTGTCTGTCTATCCTGTCTGTCTGTCTGTCCTGTCTGTCTGACTGTCTGTCTGTCTGTCTCTCTGTCTGTCTCCCTGTCTGTCTGTCTCTCTGTCTATCCTGTCTGTCTGTCCTGTCTGTCTGTCTGTCTGTCTGTCTCTCTGACTGTCTGTCTGTCTGTCTGTCTGTCTCTCTGTCTATCCTGTCTGTCTGTCTGTCTGTCTGTCTGTCTGTCTCTCTATCCTGTCTGTCTGTCTGTCTGTCTGTCTGTCTATCTCTCTGTCTGTCTATCTCTCTGTCTGTCTGTCTGTCTGTCTGTCTGTCTGTCTGTCTATCTCTCTGTCTGTCTATCTCTCTGTCTATCTGTCTCTCTATCCTGTCTATCTGTCTGTCTATCTCTCTGTCTGTCTGTCTGTCTGTCCTGTCTGTCTGTCTGTCTATCCTGTCTGTCTGTCTCTCTATCCTGTCTGTCTGTCTGTCTATCTCTCTGTCTGTCTGTCTGTCTGTCTCTCTATCCTGTCTATCTGTCTGTCTATCTCTCTGTCTGTCTGTCTGTCTGTCCTGTCTGTCTGTCTGTCTATCCTGTCTGTCTGTCTGTCTCTCTATCCTGTCTGTCTGTCTGTCTATCTCTCTGTCTCTCTGTCTGTCTATCTCTCTGTCTGTCTCTCTATCCTGTCTGTCTGTCTGTCTGTCTGTCTGTCTATCTCTCTGTCTGTCTGTCTGTCTCTCTATCCTGTCTGTCTGTCTGTCTGTCTGTCTGTCTCTCTGTCTGTCTATCTGTCTGTCTGTCTGTCTGGTCTGTCTGTCTGTCTATCTCTCTGTCTGTCTGTCTCTCTATCCTGTCTATCTGTCCTCACTGCTTCAAAAGACTGAAGGTTTTAAGATTAAGTTTAGAATTAGGTTTAGGTTAGGCTAAAATCAGGATAAAGTCAGGAACAGGGTAGGGTTAGGGTTGGGATTAGGGACTAAGGATTAGGGACTAAGGAATGCATTATGTCGATGAGGGTCCTCACAGCTATAGAAAGACAAACATGTCCGTGTGTGGGGTGGGTGTGTGTGCGCTGACCTTTGACCTGCCGGGACAGGAGGCGTGGTCCTGCCAGTCCAATACCCAGCGCTCCGATGGGAGCCGTGGTCAGGATGGCTAACACGGCTAATGTTAGCACGTCCAAACCAAATTTAATTAAGGTCTCATCCCCCTCCTCCCTCGCCATGTCCAACGCCTTGGAGCCAATGGCAGCCTGACACACAAACCAGCAAACACCAATCATTTCAACTGACGTCACACGAGCATGAAGCCTTTTAGGAGATTCATGAAGTGACTGAGGATTTCTGGAGGTCCTTTAGAAGGATCTAGTATTCATTAAGGAAGTTTTAGGGGTCATTTAGGTGGTTTTTGTGGTCAGTGATGAGGTTCTAGGGGTTCTGTTGTTGTGGAACATACACACACACACCTGTACAGTGGCTTTAGGCAGCCAGGCCACAGCGATGAAGAATTTCTCCTTCAGGTTGAATCCTCCAAAATGAACCAGCAGGAAGGTGACGAGCAGGCGGATCACCAGACCGATACTGATACAGGCCAGACCCAGACCTGAACACACACAGGGACAGACAGAACAACAAAGACTGAATTGTTTTTAAAGCACACCAACATTTGGGCAAAACATGTTGGACTTCCAGCAGCTCCTGCAGCAGGTTAGCACTGTTAGGTACCTAGTCCACTTGGTTCCAAGTTACTGAGACCTGGTCAATACTTTATTCCGTTTGTTTGTTTTGAATATGGTTCTCACCCACAGTGCTGGGGCTGAGGGTTGCTATGGTGATCTCTGCTCCAATCAGCCCAAAGAGGAGCGGCTGGAACACATCCCACGACCGGCCCACCATGGCCGCCACCGGGGCCTAGATATAAAGATAAACATTAACCTAACGTCAAACAGGCATGCTGATGTTGTGTGAACAGGGCTGAATCCAGATGTTTAATCCAGATTAAAGTGAGTCAATGTGTGTTACCTTGTCGGTCTTCCAGCCCAGAGCAGCCAGAAAGGCCAGCACCAGCGTACAGAGACCGCCGGCCCCAGCAAAACCAATAACATGACTGGAGAAGACCGAAAATATGGACAGACCCAACAATAGGAGAGTCCTCCTCAACACCAGGTCCTCCTGCAGGGAGACAGACAGAGAGACAGACAGACAGAGAAACAGAGAGACAGACAGAGAGATAGACAGGGAGACAGACAGGGACACAGACAGAGAGACAGACAGGGAGACAGACAGAGAAACAGAGAAACAGACAGAGAGATAGACAGGGAGACAGACAGACAGACAGACAGACAGACAGAGACAGACAGAGAGATAGACAGGGATATTGACAGAGAGACAGACAGAGAGACAGACAGGGACATTGACAGATTAATTAATTGCACATTAAAACAATTAATTCAGTCACATTTAAAGTTTAATAAGACGATACCAAACCACACTCTCACCTGGTCTTTGCTGGGGAAGCAGGTCAAGAACAGACCCAGGATCAGCCCGGCTATGACCCCTCCCACCACCTCCAGCAGACCCTTCAGTATGTTCATCCACGTAGAACCTGCAGGACAAACACAGCACATAGAACAGAATGGAACAGAATGGAAAGGAACAGAATAGAATAGAGCAGATTCTCCTGTAGTGACCTGTAGAGAAGGCGATTCCCAGGCAGGTAGAGAACCCTGTTATGGCCAGAATATCATCAAAACTCCCAGCAGCCATCAGCAGGGTGGGGATTCCCTGAACAACAACACAGAACATTATTAGAACGTCAAGAGAACATCACAGTACATCAATGGAACATAATTACAATATATAAGTTCTTGGGGTCCTACTGGTGATTCCAGTGGTCCTTGAGGAGGTTCTAGAGGTCCTGTAAGATGTTCTAGTGGTCACTGAGGAGGGTCTAGTGGGCCTTTAGGAGATTTTTGTAGTCACTGAGGAGAGTCGGGGGTCTTATAGGTAGTTCTATTGGTCACTGAGGAGGTTCTAGAAGTCCTTTAGGATGTTCTTGTAGTCACTGAGAAGGGTCGGTACTCTTCTCGGCCTTATTAGGGGTCATCAAAGAGGTTCTAGGGGTCTTATAGGGGGTTCTAGAAGTCCTTTAGGATGTTCTACTTGTCACTGAATAGGTTTTAGCGGTCCTATAGGAGGTTTTTGTGATCATTGCAGAGGTTCTAGTGGTCCTTTTGGAGGTTCTTGTAGTCACTGAGAAGGGTCGGGTACTCTTCTCAGCCTTATTAGTGGTCGTCAAAGAGGTTCTAGGGGTCTTATAGGGGGTTCTAGTGGTGACTGATGAGGTTCTAGGGGTCTTTTTGGTGGTTATAGGCATCAATTAAAGGTTCAAGTTGACAGCAAGGAGGTTTTAGGGGTCACCTAGTTGGTTCTTGAGGTCAGTGAGAAGGTTCTGTGAGTCCTGTGGGTGGTTCTAGTGTATTTTTGGATAAACCTACACAGATAATGTGTAATGTTTACACAGACCAGCTCATCTCTCCGATTGTCCACCTGCTCCCCCTGGTGGCAGAGGGCAGAATCACCTGTGATTGAGTTACAGCAGCAGCTGATGGCTTGTTTACCTTCTCCACTCCGTATCCTTCTCTCTGCAGGAGCAACATCGAAGGAACCACGACTGCTGGAGAGACTGCAGCCAGGACAAAGCTACACACACACACACACACAGGGTCATTTTACAATCATTACAGATACAGATATAGTTTCCATAAATCGATGATAGTGTGTGTGTGTGTGTGTGTGTGTTTGTTACCCCAGTATGAAGCCCCAGACCCAGGGCAGACCCAGCAGGAAGTGAGAAACCACGGCAACGATGGAGGCCTCCACCACGCAGGGACCGACCGCAACACGCACACACACCGCCTTCAGACGACTCAAGGCCTGCATGTACACACACACACACAGATTTAAACCCCTGTACGTATATCAGCATGGTCATTAAGTATGTACAGAGCATGTTGCTGTGTGTGTGTGTGTGTGTGTGTGTGCACGCTCACCGAGGGGTCGAGGCCCAGCCCGGCTCTGGTCAGGATGATTGACAGGGCGATGTTCCTCAGAGCTGCAGACCAGTGAGTGTCGATGAAGACAGCATTCGTTATGTAGGGAACGTTACGCAACACCAGACCTGCCAGCAGCATACCTACACACACACACACACACACACGCACACGCACACACGCGCACACGAACACACAAACTAGTCAAATAGTACAGTGAGTGCGTTTACATGCACATTAGTATTCTGGTTATTGATGGATTCAGACTTGTTTCTATCTGTGTGCTCCAGCAGATTCATGTGCTCTCTGGAATATCAGCAAATATCACTGCACCATCCAGTGGACATGAAACATGCAATAAACACAATGTTATGATTCACTGAGTAAAAACAAACCGGGAAGTCATCACTTAAACATGACAGGAAACCTTCAACCCCGACGTGCCAGACTTTGATTCGTTTAGATTCGTTTAGTTTAGTTTAGTTTAGTTTAGATTAGTTTAGATTAGATTAGATTGGTTTCAGATGTTGGGTCGTACCAAGTAGTGGAGGGAAGGGGGGCAGGGTGGGCAGTTGGATCATTCCCACCAGCTTCCCTCCCAGCACGGAGCAGATGAAGAGGATGACGATGCCAAACAGGTTCCCTCCAGGTAAACACTCACTTCCTGTGATGGACCAGACGACTCCGAACAGCAGAGCAAACAGACACACTGCGCACGCACACACACACACACACACACACACACACACACACACAGATTAACAGCTGAATCATTATTATAAACAGATGTATTGACTCTTTGTCTTTTTGATGATTTCACGTCTTTTATTAGACAGTGAATCATATGAACATATTGACGCCCAGTCTCTATAACTTCAGTGTTCACAGTCTGAGGACGCTTCTTCTTCGACGACATCAGACTGTTCTTAGCTTTTGTTTTGCGTTTGTTACTCGGCTGAAAAAACAGTGAGATTTAACAGACGTGTTGTCTGATATTGATATTGATAGATTTATTTCAGACAGTGTCTCTACAGCTACCAGTCAGTCTGTGTCCTGATTTCATTCATGTTCCCATGACGAGGAACCCTTTAGATGACCTTTCCTGTAGCGCCACCTTCAGGGTCTAAGAACAGCTACATCTTCAGTATGTTGTTCTTCAGTATGACTGCAGTCGTTTTTCACTGTGATCTACTGATGCCTTTAATGAAGAAACACATTAGAGGACTTCTTAAAATACTAATACAAACACACAAAAAGTCAGACGCAGTGAGTGTTTGTTACCTTTAGTGACGAGCAGGTTGCTGAGTCCCTGAGGCCGAGGACATCTGTCCTTCAGACTGACACAAGACGAACAGCAGGAGGACGAGCCTGACACTGCCATCTTCAGTCCAACACACATATATGCATATATACACATCACAGTATTTATATTTGATGTTTATGGTATTTATACATACTTTATAGATATGTTTGTTTTGGTCAGGTCATCACATCAGAACCATCAACAGTAACACTGACGATAACAAACTCTTTATGTTTCTGTTGTATCTTTTAAATGTCATATTTCAGGTCTGTGAGGCAGATATCTGAAAACCTGGAAACATAAAACCAAAACTATCTGATTGGACAGACTAGAGCTAAACTACACGGCCAAACGTATGTGGACACTCCTTTGTGTACGTTTTTCCTGGTTTGTCCCTCCAATGTAGGCAAATCTTAATGCTGCAGCACACAGTGATATTTGATCACAGTGTTCTTCCAACTACCTGTTTCAACATGACAATGCCCCCCAAAGACAGGTCAGGTGATGTTGCACTCCTTCTTTTCAGTCATAACACCCGGACATGACACACACACTCCTGGAATCAGTGTAACTTAACAGGGACAGTGGTATCTCCAATGTCCAAATAAACGTCCAAAAATCCTCCTTGTAACTGCAGAACCTGCCTGAGAATCCTCCTGTTTTTCAGTTTCCTTCAGTGTCTCAGTGATCAGTGATAGTTGTCTGTCCGTCCATGAGGACGCTGCAGACAGGAGCTGCTAACAGCTGATTCAGCTGCTGTGATGGAGACCATGTGACTACATGGAAACAAACATAGCGTAACTGACTCCATGTACTTCCTGTTGCTCTGAAAATGGTTATTCCAGAGAAGCAACTGGAGTGACACAGTCCATTAAAATGAACTTTTAACTCTTTGCTCTATCAGGTTATTTTGTGTGAGACACTCTCCTCTCTCCGTTCATGTCCACATATCTATTGTGCAAAGAGAACCTGTGGACGTACAGGCAGCCTGAAACCAGCTGAGTGGAGGCTGTTAAAGCAGCACATTGTGGCTGTAACGTTCAGCTGTCCACATACTTTTGGCCTGAATCTGTTAGCGTTGCCTGTGATTGGCTGTTTCTTGATTATTGACACTCAGTTAGTGATGACAACATAGAAACAGCCCGACAACACTGAACAACAACCACAACAACAACCACAACCACAACAATCACAACCACAACAACAACAACAACAACAACCACAACCACCACAACAACAACCACCACCACAACAACCACAACCACAACAACAACCACAACAACAACAACAACAACAACCACAACCACAACAACCACAACCACAACCACAACAACAACCACAACCACCACAACAACCACAACAACCACAACAACAACAACAACAACCACCACAACAACCACCACAACAACCACAACCACCACAACAACCACAACAACAACCACCACAACAACCACAACCACCACAACAACCACAACAACCACAACCACCACACACACTTACAGTTTCTATTAATAGTTGGCCTTTCTCAGAGTTCAGGGTTATCTGAAGTCAACCCCTGTGTGTTACTGTGTGTGTGTGTGTGTGTGTTAATATGTGTGTTAATGTGTGTGTGTGTGTGTGTGTGTGTGTGTGTTGTCGACCACACTCACCCCAGCAGCGTCGTCCAGTTCGTCTGTCTTCCTCTGCGGCAGGACGGTGATCTCTCTCTCCTCCTGACCGACCTGAACTTTACTCCCTCGCTTCACCACAGATGAGTGTGTGTGTGTGTGTGTGTGTGTGTGTGTGTGTGTGAATTAGTCATTACAAAGACATGTCGAGTGGGTAAACGAGAGGGAGGGAGAGAGACACAGACAGTGAATAAGGTGTTGCACAACCTGTCGTGTGTGTGAGCTTGTGTTTCTATCTTTGTGAGGACCATTGTAGTGAGGACACTTCTGCATTGTGAGGACATTTTGGCTGGTCCTCACAACCTCAAAGGACTGTTTGACGGTTCAGACTTGGTTTTAAGGTTCAGGTTCAGGTTTAAGTTTAGGTTAGGGTAAGAGTCGAGTTGACAGGAAATCAAAAGTGTTAATAATTGTTCTGAACGTCAACACTGGAAGTTGAAGTGAAAAGATTGCCATCATGGGTGGGGGGGGTTAGACCCCTCTAATCGGATGTCAGGAAGGTGTGGGGTGAGGGGGTTTCTGGAACTATTCGATCATCCATCAAGCAGCTCTGACAGAGTGTGCTGTGATCTTAAAAGTTGGTAAAAGTTGGGGTTAGACGTGTAGTTCTGATGGTTAAGGTTCGGGCTCGGGGTGACAGACTGTCACAGAGGGTCTCTCTCTCACTTTGGTGAAGAGCTCAACCTCACATCAATAAAGAGTTAAATGAATTGGTGTATAAACAGATAATTAATTAACATATACATTATTACTTGTCTGCCACCGTGTGTGTGTGTGTGTGTGTGTGTGTGTGTGTGTGTGTGTATGTGTGTGTGTTGGACTTTGATCCTCATCAATCACCTTCTCTAACAGATCAATAGTGAAAATTCAACTTATGTCAACTTAAACTATTCTTTTCTAGAGTCAGGTAAACTTTCTAACATCACACACACACACACACACACACACGCACGCACACACGCACACACACGCACGCACGCACACACGCACACGCACACACACACACACTGTGTCTCTTGTTTTTCCCACCGTTCTCCGTTTGTTCTTCCTCTTTTTCCATCCATCAACCTCTCTGTCATTTAATAAACAAGATTTATTGTTTCATCACAGTAATCATTAAACCAGCAGACACACACACACACACACACACACACACACACACAGTGGAAAGCTTTACTTGATTTTAATAACCCTGTGACCTTCCCTGTAGCGCCACCCTCAGGACAAACTGAACATGTCGTACTCCACCACTGTCAGCAGCAGTGTTTTATTACTCATCTAATATTACACTCTGCTTTCACCAAGGCCAGGTCTGTGTGTGTGTGTGTGTGTGTGTGTGTGTGTGTGTGTGTGTGTGTGGGACAGGAGTTGCAGACATAGTTTATGATTCACTTATCATTACTGTAAAACATCAAAAGACACATACAGCAATTTAAATGTATTGGCCAATCAGAGCAGTAGTTTTGAGTAACTAACCAATAGAGTGCTGCACCTGGACATGAGTCAGCATTTTTACACTTCCTGTTCCCTCGTCTGGAAGTCAATGGGTTTTTGGTTAGCTGCCTGAAATAATGTCTGTGGTGAACACAAGCTGAAGAGATTTCAACGTTTCAGTAGATTCCCCACTCGTGAACTCGGCGGCCGCTAACAAGTGGCTAAAGTCCGCCTTTACAGCCTCGTTGTGTTTATACTCTATATCTGTCTGTCTATATATCTATATCTATCTATATTCTCTTTAAAGTTCAGAATCAGATTCAGAAATAAGTTACAGGTGCTCCCGTTCAAGAGTATAAAAAGTAGCATGGAGTTAGAAATGAGAAGTATGTAAAAATAAAAGATATAAAAAATGAAAATATATACATTTACAATATTTAAGTGAAAAATAAAAAATATATACAATGACAATGTATATGTATGTATATATATATATGTATTGCACTGGTGAATTATTGCACAGATTATTGTAATTTTAAGTCGGTACAGTCAGTAGTGAAGCTTAGTGGTGGTGTCGTTTATAGCCTAACGTTAGCTTTTTACTTCTGGAGATTCCATTCACGCTTCAAAAATCATAAAAGTGGTGTTCATTAGTGAAGATTATCTTGTCGAACAAAACCTGTAAGTGTCATAAACTTTTGTTTACACAGAGTTTATTTTCTTCAATAATCCAAAAGCCATTGGAACAATCCCACTGGCTTTTATTGAGGGAACCAGGGCGATGCTAACTTCAGGGTTTGCCTACAAAACTATGTCATCCCTGCAGGACTCTGTTAGTGCAGTTATATATATCTATGTGTGTGTGTATATATAGCCTTTTCTGTCAAATTCAACTGTTTAACTATTTGCTGTAAATGTTCCTTGATGCAAGTGTCTCTGAAATACACAAAACAAACTCATAACATGTTATGTTGTTATGTTTCAATAAGAAAAGATGTTTTTATGTGAAATGAAGAGTTAGTACCTCAGTGTGTTTCTGTTTCTGTCCATTGTCACTCATCCGACAGTAACGCTTTGTGGCTTCTTCATCCATCATCTGAAACAACACACACACACACACACACACACACAAGGACTGTAATCCTGTAACACTACTAAATACTGAACAAAGTAATCCCGTCACTGTAATGTGTTACTGCCCAACACTGGTAAAGACTGGACAACTCACAATCCACCATGTTCAGGTGAAAAGTCAGATTGGTCCTCACAATGATGCACTAAGAAACTCACTCTTACTTGTACATTGTCTTCCACAATTTACAAAGAGATGCTTCATTTTACAGGTCAGTTTTTTTCTCTTAATTTCCAGGTAGAAGGAAGTATGTCATTTGGTAGTAATTACAGGAAGAAGCACAAGAGTCCAGCAGTATCTTCTTATCTTCTTAATAGAGCAGTTCTTTCTAAGAAACGTACTGACCTGTAAAAGTGTCACTAATAAATACCAAATTGCATATTATATATAAATATTAGTGTTAATAGAGCACATCTGGGAAAAATCCCCAATAACATGAAGTGTTTTTCAAATGTCACATTTTTGCATGTTTAGCTGACCTGTTAGGCACAAATTAAGACTGTGTCACACTAACAATTCATTTGAATTAATCAATCAGACTTGTGAATACAGTCTCTGGTTTCCCTATAATTATTAAATTACATTCATTCCAGGAAACTCTTTGGAAATGTTTCATAAATTATTGATAGTTATAGACCCGGAAAATAAAATGTGAGTGACATTTGTGCCCAGAAAAGCATACAAGTCAACATAAATGGAGAATAAAGTTTCCAATAATTAAGAAATATTTTTCTTGGATTTTAATGGAGCTCATCTTCATATTTTTCCAAAATTATTATTTTGTCAGAATCACACAGTTCTGTCCAGGAAACGTCCAGAAATCATATTTATATTTATATTTCATACACACTCTTACCTTTGGTTGATGAAGAGCTGTGTGACTGGAACAAAGAGGAAAAGACGACTGACAACAGAGTCATCAACCAGCAACTACACAGAGAGAGAGTGTGTGTGTGTGTGTGTGTGTGTGTGTGTTAATAACAGTTGGTATGAACTCTCTTGTGTTTGTCGCTCTGCAAAATGACAGTCGTCTCAAACGACAACACACACACACACACACACACACTGTAAAGCCTGGCATTATGGGAACACAGGTCGCTGTCACACACACACACACAGTGCAGAGTTGCGTTCATGGTCGCCTGCAGACACAAACACGTCTTATTATCATTTAGATAATAGCAGGTGTGCTTGTCAGTGTGTGCGTACATGTGTGACAGCATTGTTCCACACACACTGAAACAGCTGATTAACACACCTCACAGAGCCGCTGAGATGATTGACAGCTTAAAATCATGTGTGTGTGTATCACAGCCTGATATATGTTATTATTATTATTATAATAATAATTATTATTATTACTAATAAAACCCATCAGTGAGCCTCACTGTTCATCGCCATGAACACACACTCTGTAGTTTACCTGGACTCAGTCCCACACACACACCGTCCTGCTGCCCCAAACACTCACTAGAGCCCCACATGTGGATTCATCCGCCGCTGAAAATAGTCCCCAACAAATTTCTTGCTATTAGTTTGATAAAAACTAGTTTTAAAGACTGACGTCTTCAGTAAGAACCAATGGGCTGAGAGCTGGGTGGTAACAGTTTCTCTCTGACCAGCATCAGCCTCCAACACTCTTTTCTAAAGGAATCTTTTCAGATCTCTGCTGTCTAAAACATGTCTTCGTCATTCGGCCCTCTCGGTCCATTCTCGTCCCTCGACAGACTGTGGGTTTATGGGAAATGGTGTCAAAAACATATTAAACGATATAACTTTTTAAAACCTTTCATTCCTTAAAGAGACATACGATGTGAGCCACCAGGGGGCCAGTAACATAATGGATGACATTATGACAGTATGACTCCCCAGTCTGAACCCAGTCTAATAAAAACATTATTGAGACTAAAAATGCATCTAGGGCTAAATATCTCCATCATTCATCCTTATTTCTACACTAGAGGAAGTGGAAACAGGCTGAATGTACATGACAGGTCTGCATACCGGCTGTGAGTCACACACACACACACACACACACACACACACACAGATGACAGTGTGTGTGTATAGTTTTATTGGTGGGATACAAGGTGATACAAACCAAATATTCAAGGTTTACACAAAACATTAGAGGCTACAGTCTGTTCATAAAGCATTTAAATCCAAATACTTAAACAATAACATCAACTTCATCATCATCATCATCATTATCATGATAACAAAGTCATAACAGCTAAATCAGGAAGTGACATCAGAAACACGCACACACAAGCCAAATCACATACAAACATACATGTGTATCGTGACTGTATGTTCACACACACACACACACACACACACACACTAACAGCCCTGTGTAATAAGCATGACATACAAAAAGCTGTAGAAAAATACTCTTAAAAAACCAAACACACTAAACAACAGCAGCAACAACAACAACCATTTGGAATGTTCTGGATGTCAGTTAGACGTTACCATGGAGATACACGGGCAAAATGTTGGGCAACTCTTCTACTGGACTACAAACATGTTGTCCTTTTAATCGTGACAGAAGTGAAGTGACTCTATTCTGCATTTCTTACATTTTCACAAACCTGCGGCGTCTGGCAGCTGTCAAGATAATTAAAAGTTAATTTAAAGAAGTCAATGTTGTGCAGCAATTACTGCGTCGTATATAACAATCAGTAAGTTACAAAGCCTGGCTGGAGGAGGAACACACTGGTCTTTGTGATTAGACAGATTACTTCATTTATGATCTCAAATAAAGGGCGAGTGTGCATGAATTAATGTTTATTTTTAATTTTGGACAAAGATACATGGATACACTTTTGAGTTTGTCCCTTACACATATTTTAAAGGCTATAAAAACTGTTTTGTTTAATGTTATGATCTGTTATTTCATGCACACAAATTAGTTGCGCAGACTATTTTCTGCCAGAATTTATATAAACTCAGATTATGAGTTAATTCCAACAGTTAATGGAGAACCTCATATTAGTGTGACGGCTGTAACAAATATATCATAACTATTTAACAACCGAAACTTAATTTTTTCATCCAAGTTTTACTGAAAGAGGAAGAAAAAAGTGAATTTGAGAGAAGCCAAAAGAGTTTGAGTCTGGACTGACTCATTCAAGACTTTAGCTAACTTTAGCAGTTAGCTGATTTACTTTATTTATGCCTCAATAACTGATTGACAGGTAGTTTTCTGTGTTAGCTGAGCCTGCTGTTAACTTTAGCTTTAGCGTCTAGCTAGTTAAAACAGCGACTGTTAAAACTACACAATTAGAACACAATGGCTCATAAATACATAGCGAAAGCTAATGTAGCTTACTGCTAACATTTTCTAATGTTATGAAAACATGTTAATTAATTATCTATATTGGCAATATGCTATACTTGTGCTTTTCTATATTCTAGCTGGCGCTAATGTGGCAGTTAATTGTTTGTGTTAGCGAGTCTGCTAAGCAATAGCTAAGTAGCTAGCTAAAACGGCTTCTTTTAAAACTTCACAATTTGACCAAATTGGTTTGTAAATTAACTGTTAAAGCTAAAATATCTTTCAATTTTTTTGCTAACACCATTAATACACACTAACCAGTTATCTACATTATATGCTATAGTTAATTATTATATGCTTAATAACCAGTTTTTAATATTTTTTGCACTTTATTTTAACTCCACTTCAGATGAGAACATTTAAATTCATAGTGAAATCCAACATGTGTTCGGTTGAGTTTTAAACGTGACTTTTTCTGGTTCAGGTATGAACTGCATGGAGCTCCTGAAGTCCTGAAAGGACAGCATGACAGCACAAGATTAAAATGTATTGTAGATTTCTGTCTTTCAGATGAGACATAAACTGAAAATAAAATCATCGCTGTGTGAACGAAGTTCACTGATAGATGTTGTCCATCAAAGTTGCCCAAATAAGTTGCCGGTGTGTTTAGAAGCAAAACAATCCTCTGCTCTGTCTCACACACGAACAGTATGACATTGTACAGGTAACAAGGTTGTTTTTTTACTGCTAGGTTTAAGTACAGGCACTATAGAGTGAAGCACTGTGGGAAGTTGAGTGCTCAACTGGTCTGTTTTAGCTAGCAGCTTGTAGAAATTCAGCGCTGAGCGCCTGAACGTTGTGACAATGTTTTCATGAAGTTTTAATACAGCAGACGATCGGTTTTCGAAATAGTGTGTGTGTGTTTGCATCCAACACACACACACATATAAACCCAACGATGAGCTCAGTTCACTTTGTATTAACGCAACAATAAACTGAAGTCCTGTTTAAAATAATGAAAGTCTTCCTGATAGTTTTCTCTCGGAGTTGCTGCTCTTTTCAAACAGGGTTTATGGAAGCAATTTAAGTCCATAATCATTTTGATTTTAGCAGCATACTGAATGTTTAATGTTGAAGTTGAAATACCATTGAGTCTACGACAGTGAAATATTTTGCGTTGTAAACCTTTCTGAGGTCTGAAATCCCTCTTTTCATTTCACTTAATTTTTCTCCAAAAATGGACTAATTGAATTTGAATACAGTTAATATTATAAACTTGAATTTTATATCTAAAATCTTAAAGAGCTGAACTCAAACCACAGACAGATGGAGTAAAGTATATCAATGCTACAAATACACTAGTATTTAAATTTCAACAGGAAGTATTCAGCAGTGGTTAAATGTAATTGTTTATTAGATGAAAATTATTTTTTGCTTCTATACATGTTCCCCACACTGTAGAGTAATAAAAACTAATAATCATTTAGTGTTAAGAGAATGTTATTCGTATGAATGTCTACTTGTTGACAACAACGGCGCTACTAGCTAACTAGCATACTAATACTAGTTTACACTACTGCTCATACAGCAGTTAGCATCTGAAGGCTATCAGTATAGATATAGGCACAGGTAGAGGAACTGCAGGTGTGTGTGTGTGTGTGTGTGTGTGTCCGTGTGTGTGTGTGTGTGTGTGTGTGTCTGACTGACGATGACATCACTTCCTCCTGGAATGCTGAAGACAGGAAGCAGCGAGCTTGGAGCAGGAAGTGTTGAGTGTGTGTGTGTGTGTGTGTGTGTCAGTCGCTCAGGTATGTGTGGATGTAGATCTGTTGTTGGATCCAGGGGGTGAAGTGCGTCACGTTGCTGTACACTCCGGGTCCGAGCACTTTACTGAAGCACACGCTGCCCCACGACGTCAGGCCGAACAACGTCCAGCGACCACCGTCCTCCTCACACACCAACGGGCCGCCGCTGTCGCCCTGCGCGCACACACACACACACACACACACACACACACACACTACAGTTCACAAATCAGTAATAATCCAAATTAAAATGTTTTCTCTGTCTCCAAACACCATGAACATCCAGCTAAAAGTCTGTGACTTCATCTTCACAAACTAAAGATTATTTCTATTAGTGGTTAATTTTCTGATTGTGTTATTGGTTATTGGTCCAGTGCTGACAATCAATTAGTTTTTATATTAATATTTTATATCATACTTAATAATTATATCATTTATCAAGGAAAAATTCTTTGCTTGTTCAAGGTTCTCCAATGTCTCAGATTTTCTGCTTTTCACTATTTTATATCTGAAGACGTCACCCTGTACTCACCATTATACACTTAATAATTAATCAATTCATTTAATACATACATATATATCTATAATATCCTCTGGGGAGCAGGAATACACAACACATTCCATGGACCTACAGCTAGTAGATCTGTTCACTGTGTGACGTGGAAGAATAACTGATGCTGTGTCTTTTCACTACATTTCCCAGCTGTCAGTCCAGATGTTACCATGCAGGAGTCGACGGTTCCAGCGTCGTAACCGGCGCAAAGCATCCTGGGAGTGATGGTCTTCATGTCGAAGTAAGACTGACACTGAGACAGCGAGATGATCCGAACCTCTCCTTCCTGCAGCTTAAAGGGCACTGGACACACACACACACACACACACACACACACACACATTTATAAGTGTGTCACTGCCTGCCATGTTTTCTTAAAACAAACAAACCAACAATGAGAGCATTTTGTATTTGAAGCTCCCTGTGGAGGTTTCTCATGTAGCAACCACTCATTCAAACAGTATGTGAGTACCTCACAGTGTGTGTGTGTGTGTGTGTGTGTGTGTGTGTGTGTGTGTGCTCACTCCTGTTGCCCATGTGACCCCAGCCTGTGATGTAACAGTAGGAGTCAGGAGAGGGCAGCTGGCCGAGCTCAGGCAGACACACCGGTCGGACGAACTCCGTCTCCTCGATCTGAAAACAACACATCTTATCAATAATGATAACTACAGCTAATAACGCTGATAATCGATCCTCTGTGAGTCTGTCTCTGACCTCAGAGTCCAGCTGCACCACACTGATGTCGTAGTCGACCACCGCCCGGTTGTAGCGCGGGTGTACGATGATGGAGCGCACCCCGCGACTCTGACTGTGCCCACCCGGATGGTCCAAGTTATTCAGACCCAGCACCACCTTCCACAGCTCCGCACTCTCTCTCCTGAACACACACACACACACACACACACACACAGTATTTAAGATATTAAAATCACACTTCAGTTCATTAACATACTGTCACCCCCCCCTCCTCCTCCTGCCCTCAACCCCCCAATCTCACCCCTCGAAGCAGTGTGCGACAGTCAGAGCCCACCTCCGGCCAATGAGGACGCAGCCACAGACGTGACCGCTCTGACCGCTCTGCAGCGAGCACTGCCACGGCCACGCCCCCCGCCGGGACACCCGCCCTCCCAGAATCCTCTTCTTCCTGTAGGGGTAGACCCCCGCCGGCGGACGCAGACCACACTCTGACAGAGAGAGAGCAGTCTTAGTCTGCCTGTAAGTCTTAACCTGTCAGTAACATGTTACTAACCATTCAGTAACATGTTACTAACCTGTCAGTAACATCTTACTAACATGTCAGTAACCTGTCAGTAACATGTCAGTAACATCTTACTAACCTGTCAGTAACATGTTACTAACCTGTCAGTAACCTGTCAGTAACATCTTAGTAACCTGTCAGTAACATGTCAGTAACATCTTACTAACATGCCAGTAACCTGTCAGTAACATCTTACTAACCTGTCACTAACCTGTCAGTAACATGTCAGTAACCTGTCAGTAACCTGTCAGTAACATCTTACTAACATGTCAGTAACCTGTCAGTAACATCTTACTAACCTGTCAGTAACATGTTACTAACCTGTCAGTAACCTGTCAGTAACATCTTAGTAACCTGTCAGTAACATGTCAGTAACATCTTACTAACATGCCAGTAACCTGTCAGTAACATCTTACTAACCTGTCACTAACCTGTCAGTAACCTGTCAGTAACATCTTAGTAACCTGTCAGTAACATGTCAGTAACATCTTACTAACATGCCAGTAACCTGTCAGTAACATGTTACTAACCTCTCACTAACCTGTCAGTAACCTGTCAGTAACATGTCAGTAACCTGTCAGTAACATGTTACTAACCTCTCACTAACCTGTCAGTAACCTGTCAGTAACATGTCAGTAACATGTCAGTAACCTCAGTATTAAAGACATAAACAATAATAGTAATTTAAAGTCACTTTGATTTCTTTCACTTTGGCTCCATCTGAAGGTCGTTTCAAGAATGACACAGAATTATTTTTGTTCTTACATTAGTGACATAAAAAGTGACATTTGGTCACATAAAACAAGACGTCTGATATGTTGTCAAATGTCTTGTGCTCTCAGAATATGTTGTGGACATTTTAACTGTTTTCTGATGTTAAATAGACCAAACGATTAATCGATTAATCTATAAAATTACTGACAGATTAAATCGATGACAATAAGATGTGAAGAAAGGTTTACCTTCTCTGGTACACAGCACCGAGACCCTCCTCCTGGAATGACACGCATGACTGACAGACAGGCAGACAGACAGGGAGACAGAGAGGCAGACAGGCAGGCAGACAGAGAGGCAGACAGGGAGACAGAGAGACAGACAGGCAGACAGAGAGGCAGACAGGGAGACAGAGAGACAGACAGGCAGACAGACAGGCAGACAGACAGGGAGACAGTTACACAACAGTAATCAGATTACAGCAGCAGGTAGGTGATAGTCATTTGTTAAAAGCCTTAACACAACCAGCAGAGTATATCCCTCCGCCACAGACCAGTGAAGAAACAGATCCAGGAAACATAAAGAGCGACGCTGTTAAAACGCTCTCAGGCGTCTCTTATTGGCTCAAGGAATGTCTCAGTCACACCTGAGCTTCTGGGGATTTCTATTAAAGTCACATGTCTACTGTTGGTCTGCTTTGCTTCCACCGATGAACCGCTCCAGAGTCTGTCTGAAGGCCTGAAGGCGGACCAACACGCTCCAGTTCAGGCGTCTCGGAGTTTGACTGACAGCTTTCAGACCAGCCAAAATGAACCAACGTAAACTGGCTAATGGTTCTCGCGTTGTCCTAACTGGGTTCTGTTACCTTCTCTTCTCCAGCCGGGCCTGCAGAGCAGATCCGTTCCTCAGGTTCCACTCGGGATGGACGTGTAACCAACGGCGACGGCCCGGGACTCCAGGCTGGTCGGCTACCATGGAGACAGAGGAGGGAACGCTGCAGAAAAACATGCTGATTGTAATTAATCTGTGTGTGTGTGTGTGTGTGTGTGTGTGTGTGTTTGTGTGTGTGAGAGAGAGTGTGTGTGTGTGTGTGTGTGTGTGTGTGTGTGTGTGAGTGTGTGTGTGTGTGTGTGTGTGTGTGTGTGTGTGAGTGAGCGTGTGTGTGTGTGTGTGTGTGTGTGTGTGTGTTACTAACCTTACCCTAGTCCCAGCTGGTTGCAGGTCAGTTTGCTCAGATCGTGGCTCCACTCGTCTGCACAGACCTGATACTCTGCTGCCGTCCTGAACACCGTCAATACAGAACCTGATCGATCGGACAGAGACACTGCAGAGAGAACAGATCAATACAGACATATAGATACACACACACACTTTATTTACACGTGTGTAAATATTAACAGGGTTTATTGTGTGTGTGTGTGTGTGTGTGTGTCGTACCACAGTCCCACTCATCAGAGCTGTCTGAACAGTGTTTCTTTCCATCACACCACAGAGTCCGATGAACACACTCATGGTTGTTGCAGGAGAGCTCGTTATCTCTGCACACCGCTGAGGAAAGGTTCAACAACATCACTCACGATACAATCAGCAGCTGTCTCTTCACTGACACACTAGTTTGGTTGAGACTCACTGCAGTTGGCCTCGTCCACCAGCAGGGGGCAGTCTGGGAATCCATCGCAGATCATACTGGCCTTAATGCACACCTTACTGCCAGGACACTCCCACAGAGCGCGCTCAGAACATCCTGACAGAGACAGAGAGGTGACATCATGGACCTGAACGTGATCATGTGACTCTGCAGAGAAGACGACAGGTGATATGTTCACAGTGGACCTACTGCTGAGAGGGGACCACGCAGACCAGCAGGCTGCAGTGTTCCGGGGACTCACCACAGTTGTCCTCGTCGCTGTGGTCGTCGCAGTCCAGGTGTCCGTCACAGCGTTTGGTTGCCAGGACGCAGCGACCCGACCGACACTTGAAGTGGCTGGGGGAGCACTCTGTTGCCACGGCAACGCACCAAAGACAACAACAAGGAAAACATCAAAATCAATTTCTTTCTTTCTTTCTCTCACGATCATCATCATCATCATCATCAGGACAAACAAACGAACAGTCGGTACCGTCGACTCCGTCCTCGGGCAGCAGGCAGGTTGTGTTTCCTCCCTCCTCTGGAAACTGACTACAGTCCGAGTCCTCGGGCCACTGCAATCCCACAATGCCGAGCACCGACTCACACTTCCCCTTCGCATTACGACACAGCGACCTGCGGGCCGAGAGACATAAGGACAGAATAAGAACGAGAGAGGGACGGGTACCGTCTTTAAGAACCCTCCTGGGTGACTGACTAGTATCTGACCTGCAGGGCGGGACCCTCTGCAGGGTGACCGGGTCACACTTCGGTACCAGCAGCGTGCAGGCGTAGAACAT
>NC_092202.1:592500-610000 GCF_043641665.1 Enoplosus armatus | reverse complement strand
GAGGATTTGGTCCAGACTCAAAGCTGTTATTGTGTCAGAAATTCACTCGATTTAAATTTCAAATCTGTGGTGGATCCATTAAAAGAACTTCCCTCCGGTCCTGAGTTTACGACTCACTCTGCATTAAGTGTCTTTGGATGTGGTTACCTTAGCAACATGTCGACCTCTGAGCTCTTCACCACGGCGACGGAGGAGGACAGCCATGTTTGGTTGTAGGGCAACATGTGACACTGAGGCTCCACGATCAGCTGACAGCTACCTGGAGACAGGTAGGAGGGTACAGCACACAACAAACACACAAATAGGAAGAAGGAATCAGACTGTCCAGTCCTGTAGCGCCCCCTGGAGGCTGCAGTGTTCAGGTGTTCAGTTTATTAGGAACAGCCAGCTAAAACAAAGTCAGTCTAAAAGAAGAGTTCATAAAGTTCAGTTTGTGCTCAGACTGTTTTGGAGAGGCGTTGATGACGTATGATCGAGTTGTTTATGATGCTGTTGAAGTGTGTTTCTTTACACTGACAGGTCTGCCGAGTGACAGAGCAGCTAATCACGATTGATCATTCCACCAGATAGATATTTAAAGTTGTGTCCAAGGTGACGTCTTCAAATGTCCAACAAAACCAACAAAACACAACTTCTATCCAATAAAACATCAACATATTTGTGTAAAACTGTGTTTTTTTGGTGAACATAAAGAAAAGAAACATAAAGAATGAAGGTTTATAATAATAAACTAATAAAAGTAATATCATTTTAATAATAATAAACCTTTGTTTATTTAGTGGCGACTGATTTATTTGGATATGTATTTGATTAATTTCCTTCTTATTAATTTCGTTTAGGGATGCTGATAAAATACTAAGTATTTAGTTTCTTGTAAATGTGTGACACTATACTCCCTGTTAGCATTATCACTGTTTGTTCAGCTACAATTAGCTAACGAGCTAGCTCACACTGAGTAGCCGACTGTTAGCTGGAGGTTAAACATTCAGTTGGTCTGGTGACCGCCCAGCGTCCAATCAGAGGGCAGGACAGTCTATAGCTCATTAGCATTCACCTCGACTAGACGTTAATACAGAGAGAGAGAGAGAGAGAGAGACACTGAAGGACAGTGGAGGACCAGAGACACACAGAGAGACGAGGGGAATTTTAAAATAGAAACTGAACAAACGATTTATCATTTTACACACACACACACACACACACTCCATCAGGTCAGTAGAGGAGAAAAGAGGACAGTAGATCTGAATTCAGCTCAGAGGATGTAGCTTCATCACACACACACACAGACACACACACTCTCAGGTATCTACTCGTCCATCCTGCAGTAATGGAGACTAATAAGATTTTAGTGTTTGACAGAAAAGGACACAACAATAACAGACAGAGACAGAAGGACAGAGACAACAGATGATTTGTAAGTTTTAGGGATGTATCAGCTGCAATATGAAACTTCTTCTTCTTCTGCAACATAAACACCATCATCATCATCATCATCCACCAGAGTGATCATTTACTAAAACTCTCGTAACATCTCATCAACTGACAGACTGATGATTTCCCATGAAGCCCTGCGGTGTGGTCCGTACCTGAGTCAGGTGCTGGGGTGGTGCTGATGGGCCAGGCAGTGCTCAGTGATGTCACGGAGGTCAGCCAATCAGGAGGCTTTGTGTAGGGCTGGGTGGGCGGGGCCTGAGAGGAGGGGGCCGGGTGCACGCCGGTGGTGGCAGCAGGCGTGTTCACGCTGCGCTTTTGGTCGTATGTGATGTTGCCGTGGCTTTGCGGCGTGGCCGTGACGTTTTCCGTCTCAAAGAAGGAGCGGGGGTTTGTGCTGTTGCCATGGTAACCAGGGTCACTGTCGGCGATGGGCTCCGGGGAGGGGAGGGGGCTGGAGTCCAAGAGGCTGCTGCCAAATATACCTGAAGAAAGACCACACAGGTAAGACCAGGAAGAGGCGTGTTTGTTCCAAAGTACCACGCAGAGTTTCAAGGTCTGAAAATATCAAACTAAAACGAATAAAGTGCCCAGACCAGGAAGACCAGAGTAGCAAGCCTGAACTGGGGCTGCGTTCACAGCCAGGACGTTACAAATAAACAACTACGAAGGGTTACACCCTGCTCTCCGAAATGGTAAATACTACCACAGCTGTTTAGCACCACCTTCAGGACTTTACATTTTTAGATAAGTCCTCCGAGTGTTGTTTGTTCTGTCCAACATGTTCCGCTGTAACGAACACAGGATCAGGTGACAAAACACTTTTATGACATAAAAGATATTTTTGAATCTCAAGTTGAAGTTTGAACTTGTGTGTGTGTTTTAACTGGACAAACGTACTGTTAAAGGCATGTGTGACACAACAACAACTGCTGTATCACACACACACACACACACACACACACACACACACACACACACACACACACTGCCTGTGTATGAGTGTGCTCTATGAATAGTGTCAAAGTGATCTAGTTACCATGGTGAACCAGAGAGATTGGTCTATTTACATTTCATCTGTCACACACACACACACACACACACACACACACACACAGAGGCTGTCATGTAGGTGTTTTGACGTTTTGTAAAAATGTTAAATGTAAAAACAAAGTGATGCTGACGTGTTTCAGTGAGTCACTGATCATCTGTTCACCTCCTCAACGTGACAGTGTGTACTGAATATATATATATATATATATATTTCACAAAATGCTGAAAATATCAACGAGAACATCCTCAATATGTCACAGAATATAAAATAAACATATCCTACATATATCACAAGAGATATAACTCATATACTGAATATATCACATCTCACAACATATGCAAGTGAATATATTCTGAATATTTCACCAATTATATTAGAATATATGATTGAAGAAAAAATGACTGCGTTACTGATTATATAAAGCAACATATTACAGTTGAGTCCACTGAAGATTTAAAGAGAGAAACGTCCCTCCGTCACTTCCTGCTTCAGGGTTTGTCTTCTCATCATGGAGCCGTGATGCCGACAGTCTTATAGAGGTCACACGTCATGGACAGCGTGCTCTATAAATACACCTGCCTGTTATATAAAGTCATATTCAATATTCAAACATATCAAACATTTAAACTACATGTACGAGATCCCAGAGGGACGCGTTCAACGTCACTGATCACATGTTTGTCACCTGGTGTGAACGTGGCTGGAACACATAGTTCAGTTTGATTTCGACAACATGAACCAACGTCGGCTGTTTCTTGTTCTTAGAGTCGGACAGACGAAGGCGGAGCGCCTGCTTCTGTACACTACTGATAGAAAAGATAGAGACGACAGACGGGAGGAAACAAAGACATCTGAAAGACGTTAAAGACCATTAGGTGTTTAATGGTGGGAGAGGACACACACACACACACACGGCTTTATGGCACTGTGTGTGTGTGTGTGTGTGTAATGAGTCGAGGAGGAGACAACAGAAAACAGCTGCAGAGGAAGAGGAGATGAAAGAGAAGAAGAAGAAGAGCTCACACTGTGTGAACATGTGAAAAAGACGTTTTTGTTCAGTTGTTTTTCCTTCAGATGTTTTTTGGCGTCCAGTTGTGGATTTACAGGAAGAGAAAGACAGAAAACACACAACAAAACAGAAAGAACATGGGAGATAGAAGAGGATGAAGAGGAAAGAGGGAGGAAGGAGAACAAAGAGGAGAACAGAAGACAGGAAAATCAAAATGGAGGAAGAGGAAAGTGGGAGACAGAAGGTGTAGAAATGAAGAAGATGAGGAGAGTGAAGAAGGGTAATGAAGCGAGTAATGAAGGAAAGAAAAGAGGAATGAAAAGAGAGAGGAAACTGAAGATGAGAAGAGGGAAAGGTGAGATGAAGAGGAGGGGAGGAGAAAGATGAAGAGAAAGAAAAAAGGAGAGAGTGATAGGAGGAGGAGGAAGAGGAGGTTTAGTTTTACTACCTGCGTAAATATTTGAAATTCTTTGTCTGAATGTTTGAGACGGTAACTCTGCTCCTGATTGGCTGAGGGACTCCCCGCTGTCATGGTGACGAGAGGAAGCACGACACACACACACACACACACACACACACACACACACAGTCACACACCCACACGTATGATGTAATGACCTGGCCTGTGACTGTGTGTGTGTGTGTGTGTGTGTGTGTCATCCCTCCTCCTACACTCTGTCCTCCATCAGTCTGTCCTCATCTTCATTTCTTTACGTCCTCCTTTCATTCCTTATTCTTCTTGTCCTCCTTCGCTTCCTTCATTAATTCCTCTCTACTTTTTATCCTTTTCCTCTGTCCTTTTTTCCTTCCTTCCTTTCCTTCTTTCGGTCCATCCATCTTTCCTTACTACTAGTTGTCTACTTCCTGCTTCCTTCCTGATACTCATGTCTGTCCACTAAGTATGAAGCCAGGAGACGTTAGCTTAGCTTAGCATGAAGACTGGGAACAGAGTAATAACTCAAATCTGACCACAGACATGAAGACATATTTTCAGCTCAGTGTGAGTTACACTTCATTTATCGTAAATAAAAACGGTTTCAATCATTTTCTCTGCTAAAAAAAGGAGAAACAAGAAAATCACATTAGAAACAGAAGCTAACCTGAAGCTAACACGTCGGCTATGAGATAACACTGTGACTACTTTTGAATTCATTTGACTGTTAACGGCTCAGAAACGACATCATCTGCCAACAACGTGATTTGAGTTTTTCCATTTTTTAAGGTAACACGAGACGCTCTTTGTCTCCATCTGGTGGTTAAAAACACAACAAAGCTCAAAATGTCGACAAATTTGTTTGTCATTCGCTCAAATCGTTTGTCGCCAATGCATTTCCATACAAAGTGTGTGTGTGTGTGTGTGTGTGTGTTTGTATACCAGTGAGGGCCAGGACGAGCAGCAGCAGGCCGGCCAGCAGGCTCACAGTGGGAATCAGGATGTAGAGGAGAAGTCGAAGGTGATTGGTCGATCCCAGCTTGTGAGGACACGCCTCCCCGCCCATCCCGACCTCAGGTCCTCGAGCCGGAGTCTGGAGGACACATCGAGACGAGTTCACTGTCATCGGGCTTTGTCAAACAACTGAATCCAGGTTATTACATCATCAGAGGCTGCAGGTGGTTTCTGCCAATCAGAGGGTCTCTTTCATGTGTGATGTCACAACAGGAAGTAGATTTCTGAGGAGTTTGGTGAGCTAACATGAACAGCAGCGTTGAGTGAAGGAGAGCTGGAGGTTGGGAAACGCCACACTCACTCTCTAAGTCCAGTTTAAGCCCTCCCCCCCAGGTTATTTTTAACAGGGGGGGCTGTTGGGGGGGTGACCCGGGTGTTTCTGTCCTCTCAGAGTTTCCGTTGGACTTGTTGAAGTTATTTTTGAAGCGATATGACGACGAGCCGACACTCGACACCCCACTGCTCTACATACTGCTCGCTCCACCACTCTCTCTCTCCGGACCCCCCTCCGTTCAATACATTGATCGATAGTTTCACCACCAGCAGCACTGATGTGTGACTTCAGATCAGATCCTGTGTCTGTAACACACGGCGACAGTCTCTCTCAATCTGCTGTTTATTTTCATGATTAATCAATTAATCATTTAGTTTATAAAACGTAAGAAAATAGTGGTCGTAGAATAATATATAAACCGCAGTGACGTATTATTAATTGTATTGATTTACATGTGGAATAAAAACCTTTACATAGACGATACTGTTTATAATGAAGTATTTATTAACTGTTTATTCACCAACACTTTGTAAGGTGACTTTAAATAAACTATTCTCTTCTATCAATCAGACAACCGAACGTTGAAGACATTAAACTACAGCATCCGACCACTTCCATCATGGTGAGACGAGCCTGTATAATTCCCCACAGTCCATTCTCAGTTTACTGGTCTCCACATTTAATAGGCAGCAGATAGATCCATAATTAAACATATTAATGAAACAGCTTATTTTCTTTCTGTCTCCTTTCAGGGCATCAACTAGCAATGTTTTTCTTAATAATCAACCGTTCCATTATTAGACTCTAACTATTAATCATGTAGTCTAAAAAACTATCAAAAATAAACATTGAATGACACGAGAGTGTTTCTTCAGTCTGACCAAGAAGATTCAGTTTATAACGACATGAAACAAACAAAATCCTCAGACTGAACCTCATTAACTGGTTATTACATTTAATACATCTGTGAACTTTCAAAGAGAGGACGTTATGTCTGGTCAGGCTTAAAGCTGCACTAATCATTATTTTTATATTAATAATGCATCAAATGAATCTTTTTAAAAACATCTGAATCTTCGGATTCACTGAATACAACTAAAGTACCTCCAGATGTGACAACATTTGCAATCATTAGAAAATGAATAAATAATGCTATTTCCATGCATTTGACTGCTAACTGCTTCTTCACACTCCGTTTTAAAGCTGCAATGATTAGCCAATTCATTGACTAGTTTATTATTATTATTTACTGAATATCTACACAACATGTGAAGACGCCACCTGGAGTTTTCTCACATTTTATCAACCACATTATTACTTAATGACTCAAGAAACAAACAGCAGATTCATTGACAATCTGTAGTTTGCAGCTCTCTTCAGAAGCAGATGAATAAATAGATAAACAGCAGTTAATAACTGACAGTAACTGCTCCACTCAGTTTATAATGAGATGAAGCACATCCTCATCATCATGTTCGACTTGATATGAAATCTATTATCATCCTTTCATTTATTAAGTCATTCATTAAGAGTTTCAGCTCGAGCTCGGACTGAGAAACACAGCAGCTTTCAGGACCCAGAGCTGAGAGACTGAAGAGGACACAAGAAGAGACGGAGTCAAGGCGGAGGAGGACAGAGGACAGAGGACAGAAACAAGGACAGTAGCACGGAGGAAAGGTGGAGACAGCTTCACAAGCAGCGGGGAAAAGACAGAGAGAGAGAGACAGACTCACCGTCGCAGTTCCCGCTCCGCTGAAGGTGACACGCGGGCAGGTCTCCAGCCGCGCGGACAACATGACCTGATGCTGCCCGCCGCTGAGCGCGAGACCATCCCTCTGCCTGCTGCCCGCGAGCAGCTCCGCTAACTACCGAGCACGAGACACGCTGGCTCCGCCCCCTCAGACTCTACCTCCACCTCCCTCCCTCTCCACGTTTAATGTCAGTGTCGCTCTACCGCTCTCTCTCCATGACACGCACACACACACACACACACACACACACACACAACTCAGGTTGTCTGCACGTGATGAAGCCTTAACATGGGATTAAACACAATTCACGGTCAACTGCATGCTGGGACATGAGCCTCGTGCCTGTGGGTCTTAAATCCCAAAACTCACTCTTGTTAGTCACACACTCCGTACACAACTTCAACGTGTTCCTATTGTACCTCTCTTTGTGAGGACCAGTTAGACTTAACACCCTCAAAGTGAGGACATTTGAATATTGAGGACATTGTCTGGCCATCACTTTGAAGCAGTTTGAAGACACAAAGACAGAGAGAGTCGAAGTGAAACCTGGACTCCCAGGTTTGGTTTCTGAAGTAAGAAAACTCATTCAAAATCCCATTGACACTTATAACAACTTTAATAACAAAGAATCCAGAGAGCAGAGACTTTGTCTACAGCGTGTCGTGTGTCCCTCCTCACATGTTCAGACAAGGACGGAAATATCGTTGTTTATTCAATGTTTCAAGGTTTTTCAGCAGCCGTTAATGAACGCCAGTTCACATCATGGTGTCTGAAAAAACAAAACCAATCAAACAAACAAGAAATAAAACAAGGACTGATGAGTTTTTGGTGCAAAAACTATTATATCATCATAAATATGTTATAGAACAGTTCAAGGTTGGAAATAGTTTCACGAGTTATACACACAAATACAGCAGGAACATGATAGAAATAAAATTATTTACACTTGTAAAGTGGTTTTATTCCAGCTGTTTGTGCCCTTTTAATTTAAATTTATATATGCCTATAAATCTGGAAATATTAATAATTCATTCTTTAAAATATTTTACGGTCTACAGACATAAATGAGGTAGAGTGAAAGACAGCTCTCCGCTTGTCTCTGCATGATGTATAAATAAAGTTATGTTACTATAAATAAAATACTCTCGAGGGTTAAGTCACTCTGGAGGAACAGCGCCCCCTCTCTGTTCACTGTTGTAAACACATCCAGCTCATTTCCTGTAAATTAATTAGAGCATTGTTTACTGATTATGTTTCTGACTATAATTAAATAAAAAAAATCATAAGCAGCAAACTTTTACATTCAGCAGGTGGACAGAGACAAAGTCAGTCAACAGTTTTATACATTTTATTTTTCAAATATTTGAAAAAAAAGACAAAAAAAGAAAAATTTGCATCACATCTGAACATCAAGAATTTTTAACATTTCAGCACCAACTTAAAAGACTTCTTGTCACTATCTGATGGATCTGACGCGTCTTCACAACAAAATATAACATCAGACTTTCTTCTCTTTTTTTACCCCCAAATAAATGAACCAATCAGAAAGCTCTTACCTGACATCACATACACAAGGTCAGTAAGAACCTTCTTTACAGGTTGAGCGTCAAAAAGTTTCTCATTTAATTTTCAACAAACATGAAAATATAGAAAACATCAAGAAGAATACTGAAGACAAACGACATTAGCAAAGATAGTCTGTGGTGTTAAAAAAATCTTTAATAGCATCAGATAATGTTAATAACTTTCATTGTTGCCACTTTATTAAGTGATAAGTACACTTTCTATTTATATTTTACCGTAAATTAAGCCATTTCAAGGACCATTATTTTTAGTGATTTTGAACTTTTCTTGAGTCACGTTACGTTCATGTTCCTCAAGTGATTGAAGGACGTTATTCACAACAGATGTAGAGATAACGACATCCTCAGAAACGCATCAGGTCCGTGTGTTCAGATTCACCGAGTTATGACTCGAGTGTTTTTAGGGACCATAATTCTACGAGCCTTCGGTGACGGTCCAATCAGCAGCCAAACTACAGTCACCAACTTCCTGTTCTTACAACACCTGCATGCACCTGTCCCTCTCTCTCCTCACACAGTGTCTTTACATCACAATTGTCTCTGTGTTGAGTCTGGACACATCTTAAGACAGATGGAATAAGATAAACATCAAGTCAAGGTCACAACAATACACTCAGATACTACTGGGGGCCTGTCTCAGTGTATTTATACTGAAATAATCCCTGTTCCTTCTACAGCCCTCCATCATGTTACTGTATCTGCTGCACACGGTCCCGCAGTTACTGTTTCCTCCAACACGAAGCCGCTGAGCCGACAGCCGAGCGCCATTCTCCAGACTCAGTCAAACGTTTCTGTTTGTGTTGTGTTTTGGCATCGCTATGGAAACTCAGGTATCACATTACTGAGAAACTCCCAACAGGAAGAAACTGAAAGTACGACTAAGTATGAAAACACAAAAAACACAAAAACTACTGCAGACAAAGGAATCTGAAACTAAACGAAGGGAATCTCAGAGGTCAGGGAAAAGAGCGGGACAGAAACAGCTGATTCATGTCAACACGTGTGTTCATGTGGGGGGGTCAGGGCGGGCTCAGGAGGTAGTAGGCGGCAGCGGACAGCACTGCTCCACCCAGCGGGACGAGGACGAAGGCAGCACACCTCCTCCACCTCCTCGCCCTCTCCCCCTCATCATCCACCTCCTCCCTCCTCCCCCGCTTCTTACTCCTCCTCCCCCCTCGCTGCTGACGCTTCTCGAACGCCTCCAGCTCCTCCTGAACACACGGGACGTCAAACAATAAGATCAGCTTATTTATCAACATTCTGTCATTAAGGCTTAAAAACGTTCCAACGTGGTCATTAACGATTTACTAAGTTTTAACGACTGCGATTAAAAGGTTGAAACTCGTTATTAAGGTTTGAAAACCTTTAATACTGTTATCAAACATTAATACATTTACTATTAAAGCTTAAATACTGTGTAATTAAGGCTCAATTACAACAAAGTTACTATTAATTTATTAAATGATTTATTTTCTATTTAAGTGTTTATTTAAGCATCCTTACTCAGTAAGGTTTACAGAAGCACTTATTGGCATTTAAGAGCTGATTTATTAAGATTTAAGTACTCAGTTAATAAGTTATTAAAACTTAAAGACGGAGTCATCACTAGTATTAGTATTAGTTATAATCTCTCAGCATTAAGTGCAGCTGGAATAATGTGTGATGATTAAGTGTCTGACCTGAAGTTTCTTCTGCTCCTCCTCCTGAGCTGCTTTCTGCTCTGCCTCCTTCAGCTGAACACACACACACACACACACACACACAGCAGTTAGTGTGTATCCAGGTGTGACTGTACAGGTGTGTGTGTGTGTGTGTGTGTGTGTGTGTGTGTGTGTGTGTACCTGGCTGACTTTCCTCTGCTGGTCTCTGCAGGCGTTGTCACACTGAACGACACACTGAGCCGACTGAGCGCACGGGAACTCCTACACACACACACACACACACACACACACACACACACACACACACACACACGCACACACACACACACACACACACACCCCCTTTAATCACTCCAGCTGTGTTCCTTAAAAAGCATCAAAGGTAAATGTACGAGCTACAGATCTTCTTCATCAGACATGTTAATAAACACTTTATTATCAGGTCCAATAACACAGATGTGCCATAACGTGTTCACAGCTCTCAGAAGCCTTCAACGAATAGGAAAACATCTGGAGATGATGCAACACCGTCACTACCTGTGAGCTCAGACAGGATTTAATCATGAATACATTATTATTATTATTATTACTATTAAAGTCCACTGTACGGCAGGACTGCAGTACACTGTGCAGGTGTGTGTGTGTGTGTGTGTGTACCTTCTTGATCCTCTTGCAGGGACATCGGAGCTTCACCTTCTGCTGACATTTCTCCTCACACACTCCTGGATGACACACCTGCTTACAGCGATGACCACAGCTCAGCTGCACACGCACACACACACACACACACACACACGCACGCACACACACACGCACACGCACACACACACACACACACACACACACCAAAGGAAACATGAATCTGCATCAGAGGTTTCCTCTTTGATCAGTGATCAAACCATCAATCAATAGTTTGATCAGAACTTCACATCCAGCTCTGCACACGGCCCCTTCAGAGGTGCTGCTGTGCCTTGTTGCTGGTCCAGGATCTGTCTTTATGTCTCTGTCCACGGGACGTTATAGATTATTTGAGACATGTATTACACCGTCTGCTGGACGTTGATGGAAACTGCTGCAACAGTTTTGATGTTTATTGACGAGCTGGAAGATTTCAGGCTACAGAGTGTCTCATCTCTGATATCAATAAATCAATAAATCAAAGATTCATTTTTCAACTGAACTGGAAAAATACATTTTAGCAGCTGAACTGAAGTCAGTCTGGGCTCAGAGTGTGTGTGTGTGTGTGACTGTGTGTGTGTGTGTGTGTGTGTGTGTGTGTGTGTGTGACTGTGTGTGTGTGTGACTGTGTGTGTGTGTTGAGCTTAAGTTACTGCAGACTATGAAAACAGTCTTCTGACAGAGACACACATCTACTAACACACTCTCCAAACAAACATGTGACTGTGTGTGTGTGTGTGTGTGTGTGTGCGTGTGCGTGTGTGTGTGCGCGTGTGTGTGTGTGTGTGTGTGTGTGTGTGTGTGTGTGTGTGTGCGTGCGTGTGCGTGTGTGTGCGTGCGCGTGTGTGTGTGTGTGTGTGTGTGTGTGTGTGTGTGTCAGTGCCAGTAAGTGACAGAATGAAAAAGCTAAATCATTACCAGGTGAAAGTAAAACACACACGGAGAGAGAATGTGTGTGTGTGTATCACAGAGCCACAGAGCTAAATTGATTATTGGAGAGAGAGAAAAGAAGAATGGATGGTATTGTGTTACTCCTGAAATGACACTGACAATTATTGATTATTGATCGGGAAGAAAGGAAGGAAAGGAAGGAAGGAAAGGAACAGTGAGACTTCCAGCACTGTAAGTGGAAAACATTTTCTGCATGACGACACACACACACACACACACACACACACACACACACACACACACACAGTAATGGGAGGCAGGTGACTCCACTTCCAAAGTCTGATAAACAAGTCCCATGATGCAATGGGGCGCCAGAGGTGTTCAGATTGTGTGTGTGTGTGTGCGTGTTCAGTGTGTGTTCAGAGTGTGTCGTTGCTTGTGTGTGTGTGTGTTCAGAGTGTGTCGTTGCTTGTGTGTGTGTGTGTGTGTGTGATCAGTGTGTGTTCAGTGTGTGTTCAGAGTGTGTGTGTGTGTTCAGAGTGTGTCGTTGCTTGTGTGTGTGTGTGTGTGTGTGTTCAGAGTGTGTCGTTGCTTGTGTGTGTGTCGTTGCTTGTGTGTGTGTGTGTTCAGAGTGTGTCGTTGCTTGTGTGTGTGTGTGTGTGTGTGTGTGTGATCAGTGTGTGTGTGCTCAGTGTGTGTTCAGAGTGTGTCGTTGCTTGTGTGTGTGTGTGTGTTCACCTCTTTAGGACACTGGTTGTTGCAGGAGCCTAACTCCACCTTCCTCTGTTGGTCAGCTGATGTCCACTTCCTGCAGAGACAAAATCAATGTGTTGCTCTTTGATCAACACTGTGTGATCAATAACGGTCAGCCACGAGAGGAAACAACAGCACGTGTGTGTACTGACGTGCACTCCACGTAGAGCATGCTGATCTTGCAGTGGCAGCGTTGGCGGATCATCTGGCTGCAGGAGGGGCAGTTGCCGGGGTGACAGGGACGGGAGCAGGTGTGGGGGCAGCCGGGGGGGCGGGACTTAGAGCAGCCCTCCTCACACACCTCACACTGCAGAGAGAGAGTGATTGATTGAGTTGATCGGTCCGATCGGCGTTCCAGTTGCTGTCAACACCGAACACTGAGGACGCTCGTTACTGCAACTAATGGTGATTTCATCGAGTGACGTCATCAAACGGTCGAACCCAAAGACACTCAGGTCACCACAAACTAAAAGAGGTCATTGTCACCTGCGACAAGCGGGAAACATCAAAGGACTGAAACAATCAATTATCAAAACAGTTGCCAATTCATTTTCTGTCGTCGACTGATCAATGAATCATTAAAGCACACACAGCAGAGGTGAGGGGTATAGCATCTACCTTTCAGATGTTCCTGTTACGAGTCATCCTCACCTGCTGGCCGTCGGTAACCAGGTGACAGTCCCTGCTGCAGGTGTGGTTTCCACAGGTCAAAGGTCGTCCGCAAGGTCGTGTACAGGAGAACCGCCCACGACGATGACACGGCACCGGGCTGACCTGATGGACACACACAGTACAGACATCTTTAAACGCTCGTCTGAAGGTGAAGCAGAGTGTGTGTGTGTGTGTGTGTGTGTGTGTGCTGAATACCAAGCAACTAAATGGGATGCAGGAGGGAATTATGAGAGAGAGACAGAGAAGGACAAACTAGACGAACAGAGAGAGAGAGAGGGATGAATGAGGAGGAGGTCAGAAGGACGAACTAATAATGGACGACGTTTGGAACGAGAGAACAAGACGGAAAAGAAAACAGGAGGTGTGGGGGGGGGGGGGGGGTCCGCAGATAAAAAGGGGAGTGGAGGAAGTGATCATTCTTAAAGCGGAGGCAGATAACGTGATGTTGTGTGTAAATGGTGACCAGGGGTGAACTGGTTAAACTGGGTCCAACCATTAGAAAAAGTTAGAGGGAGACTGTAAACAGAGCGGTTCTCACCTCATGTTCTCCAAAACAGGCCCTGAAAGACAAACACAGAAAGACTGAATGTCTGCTACTGCGAGAACCTACCATTCACTTCCATTAACTTTGAAACATCACAGTCTCTTTAGTTCCACTCGTCCCGTCCACTTCAGCTCCATTTACCTCCATTCATCCAACCCACTCCCGTCATTTCTTACTTTGATTTATCCCAATAACTTTCATTGACACACACACACACACACACACACACACACACACACACACACACACACACAGTCAGTCCAACACACACAAACAGGACTGAGTATCCTCAACACCAACACACACACAGATGGTTGGTATTGGTTCACTGCGTCACAAAGCTGCAGGCAGCTGGCAAACACAACTGTTACACGCGCACACACACACACACACACACACACACACACACACACACACACACACACAGGTCTTATGATCCATGACAGGACCAAAGCACCTCAGAATGTGTATTTATGTGTCACACACAGTGTGTGTGTGTGTGTGTGTGTGTGTGTGTGCATGTACCACTTGGTGAAAACAAAGAACAATCACTTTAATCATTTTAATCATTTTAAGCTCCCTGTGAGACTCGACCTCCTCTGTTTAGTTTAACTCTGTTCAGTATCTGTTCACACTGCTACATCGTGTTGGAAGACAACAATGTGACTGGAATCAGACCTTCATGAACCAGAGTGTGTCTGTGTGTGTGTGTGTGTGTGTGTGTGAGAGACCTACGTTGGTATCGGGACCTGACATGGCGGACAGGGCAGAGCTTTCTTAACAAACGCTGGTTCAGCCGGCTGCTCCCACGGACCGGCTAACTGCACCTAAAAACACACATACATGTGAAAGTGTGAAAACGTGTCGAGTGCAGGCAGAGAAGAACATTCAGAGGTTCTCCAAACAGCAAACATCACTTTATATAACTGATGACACAGACGTCCGGCTAGCTAGTCAGACATCTTTATTATTGAAGCATTCACTTGTAGTTGAAGTACAAGTACTTCAAAATGACTTAATTCCCACCACACTAAAGCTCACTGATTAACACTTATATCTTGTTTGTTTAATCTACATCTACTGTTTTAGAATAATCGCAATTCCCAAAGTGAGAGTACATTTACTCAAGTACTGTACTTTAGTACAACTTTTCTGTACTCGGAGTATTTCCATTTTCGACTACTTTATACTTTTACTCCACTACAATTCAGAGATCCTTTCAGCCCTCAGCCTACCTGTTGGGACTTGACCAGCACCAGGTCGTGGCAGGGCTGCGGGCAGGTGTGGCTGCAGCCGGGCAGCGGCACCAGGCAGGGCTGTCTGCAGGGGGGGCAGGGCCCGGAGTGGCACCGGTGGGTCTCTCTGGTCGGGTGGTGGCAGGACGGAGGACGCCTGGAGGAGACAACAGAGTAGCTGCTCATGAAAGTTACTGGTGTGTGTGTTCAGAGAGTGTGTGTGTGAGAGTGTGTTTACCTGCAGGTCTCTTTGCAGCGAGGTGGTTTGGTGCTACGTTCTCGCCCACAAGGGACGGCCAAGATGGTGGAACGACATGTACATCTGACCTCCACCGACTCCGGACAGGGATAACAACTACCTGCAGGACGGGTGAGACAGATGCAGTGAAAACAGCAGTCAGGTGTGTGTCGGACTTTGAAACAGCTTTTGTTTGCTTACTAGATCCTTTCCTCAAAGCTAATAATAATAATAATAATAATAATAACATATTCCCTCGCTGTGTTTCCCTGTCGAGCAGCAGGACTGTGGACGGTAGGAAGGATTACAGTCTGTCTGTGTTCTGTCAGTGACACTCTCTATGAAGAGTCCCATCAACATAACACACCGAGTGTTTACCAGCAGATAGGACGGAGTGTGTGTGTGTGTGTGTGTGTGTGTGTGTGTGTGTGTGTGTGTGTGTGTGGCTCGTATAACCTATAAGCAGGTTAGGTTCCAGTGGTCGGCTCCACCTTGGATCCGGTTCAATAATTGGATTCCAGGGTTCATCTATTAACAACACTTAAACTCTTTTTATTAGCAGAGAAAGATGTTGGAGCAGCAGACTGCAGCCGCTGACGGTCGCTTTAATGTGACACCTGGTTACTTTAAAGAAACTGCATCTAATGTGACGGCCAGTAAGATCAACACTTCCACCAATACAATCCAGTATTTAGGACTGGTGCCCTTATATCTGGTTCTTTGATAAAAAAGAGTCAACTACGACTCCCGTGGTGCACTTCACTGACAAACACGACCACTGACACTTCAGCTGTCATCAGTTTACTTTCTGATTCTGGATCAGTTTGAGATCAATTCAGTCTTCTTCTCCGAAGCAACAACAGCTGAGACTCATGGGTATCGTAGTGTTTAGAGCCGTCCACAATAATCTGAGGGTCAGAACATGAATTTATTATCTCGAGCTTCTACCATGAGGAACACTGAGGAGATCATTAAAAGTCTTCATCTGAATGTAATTAATTAGTTAATCGTTAAAAAAACAAAACACTGTACTAAAACTAAACTGAGCTAAATACCAGACACACACACACACACACACACACACAGAGGCCTCGGTGTCAGTTGTTATCTGCGTTGGCGGCGGTGCGACTTTCTATCTGTTCCCCCCTGAAAGGTCAGAGCAGCCAATCAGCACGCAGACGCACAAATAAATTAACTTTAATCTATTCAGCCAATCACGAGGAAGACTGACGCATACGTTATCCTTTATCGTCCAATCAGGGAACAATAGAGGCAGGAAGCTATCTGTTATTCTGCAAACAAAACACACACGTCTTCAGTAAAAGGGAGTAATGATGTTCGGCAGGAAGCAGAGGTCAACGTTTTCCCAACACACACATTCAACTGTGTGTGTGTGTGTTTTTCAGCGCTATCAACTGGAACAAATGTCAGCACACACACACACTCTTCAGGAGGTGTTATGGGTCAGAATTTTCCTGAATCTGACCTTTGACCTTCCACCAGCTGAGACTCCCTCAACAAATCACAACATATCTGACAGACAATGATGTGATGTGACGCCCTGTGTGTGTGCATGTGTGTGCATGTGTGTGTGTTGGTTTAATCATCCTCTACAAACCCGGGCTGCATCAAACTGCAGCGTTTTATAACTAACGTGAGAAGGCATTATTCCACTTGTAATCAAATATATTGCGCTTTGAGCAAAACAAGCAGGGCTGATTAACGCGCATTAATTAACGCCTGATGGCTGCAGTTTGTGTCAGAAACGGCTCCTTCTGAGTTTTAACTCAACAACTCCATCACGAATAAAGGGTTAGGGTTAGTGTGAGTGTGAGTGTGAGTGTGAGTGTGTGTGTGTGTTACCTTGGTGACAGCCAGAGGGACACTTGTGGTTGCGACACCCCAGAGTTCGACCACAGCTCTGGTCACATGAAGGGCAGTTACCAGGGCAACACTGAGACACAAGGCATCATGGGAAACAGAGTTTAACCAGGAGAACAAACAGCTGAAAGAGTGAGAGCAGGTAAAAACCTGTGACATTAAAGTGACGCTCCTTTGAATCCACGCAGATGAAAATGAACGCTGTTATCAGCTCAGTGTGTCTGATAACAGACGGACAGTTGAAGCGCCTGCTGTCACACCACAGTCAACCTTTGACTATCACATTACACTCAGATTAGAAAGCATCACGCTGACATTTACAGGAAAACACACACAAACATCCTCGTTCACGGAGAGTCAGGGCCTCCATCATCTGAATATAAAACACCGGGAACTGC
>NC_092202.1:547500-590000 GCF_043641665.1 Enoplosus armatus | reverse complement strand
GAACGTCTCTGTGTTAAATCTAATGACCAGTTGCAGACAACCAGTCAATAACCAATAGATCAGTCCATCAAAAATAAAGGCGGCTGTGTCATTCCTTGTCGAAAACTGTCATTTAAAGATGCCCTGTAGAGTTTTCTTGTAAACAAACTCGTTGCATGACTTCTTGAGGTCGAACAAACGTGTCGAATGCATTTCCTTTCCGTGCACGAGATAAACATAACGGGGACCCTCTCATAGAACAGCTCCATAGCGCTACCCGAGGTCTAAAACCCCCCAAGGACAACGTTAACAAGCCACAGTCCATGATACGGCATGTCTGTTGGATGCCGACTTGTTCTGGACATCAAAGTTGTTCAAAATGGAAGCAGATTGACTTCAGATATCAATTAACTAGACTGAAGAGAACGTGACGGACACAGATACATCGCGCGCGTGCGTGTGTGTGGTTACCGGGGTGACAGAGCAGCAGACAGGTGTGTCCACAGGTGGGTTTGACCTCCTTCTGACAGACAGAGCCGCACGAGTGAGGAGCCAACCAGGGATCAGCTGGAGGATCCTGCAGCTTCCCACAGTAACACATGTACCTGAACACAACACACACAGAACAACAAGGGTTAATCAATCATCAGAACAGTTGGAGATGTATTTTCTGATCGTTTCAGTTTGTTTCCATGTTTAACAACACAGTACTGGTCTGAACTTGAGTCAGTTTTTCTCTTTTTGTTTCCCTGAAAGACACCAGCTCCACTGCTTCAATGCCTTCTGACATGTGATCATATCAAAGCTTCATCTGCAGCGACTGTGTGTGGAGGGTGGAGCCCCCTGCTGGAGACCATCACTGCTGCTCAACTGTGCAGCCTTAGAGGTTTTACACAGAGGTGGTGCTCTGAAGTACACAATAACGCAGTATTGAAGTACTTTAGTGATCATCCAGATGGACAGAGGATACATGAACTCTGCAGGAAGTCTGAGAGTTTTCGTACTTTTTAAAATTGGATTCTCATCAATTAGAATTTACTGTGACTGAAATGAAACCCCACTCCGGATATTCAGGACATCATCGTGACATCAGCGTGACATCATCCTGGACCTTTCAGAAGCACTATGATGCTCAACTGACCGAGCATGTTTTACTACAAACACAAACTAACACCGCTGGCCTGAATATTTACGATGAATGAAGTGAAAACATGAATCATAGTTTGACGTATAGTGAAATGAAATGTGTGACAGGGGTCATTATGAAGTCGGACCTCAGTTCACTTTGTGTGTTAGACGATGTTTATAAAGGAAACACTTCAGTCTCAAATATGAAAATCTGACTCCTGTCTGATCTGCACTTTGAATCCTGGCAGTGGGGACACACTACAGCAGCAACATCTGGGTTAGGGTAGTTTGGCCCCAGTTTGACCAGTGTGCAGCTGTATGGCAGTAATACGTACCTGTTGGGTGTGGCACTGGGTGGATATTCTGCTCGACACTTTGGACTGCAGAGAGAAAATAAGGAAAGATTAAAGATGCAGCTAACGTTTTTTCATTATTAATTATAATAATTAATTTCCTGATTAATGGTTTGGCCTGTAAACTGTTAAAAATGTCCATCACAAGTCTGTCCAACGTCGCTTCAGTAAACAGACGCAAGTTTTATTGTTTCTACAAGAGATCAACAGCTTTCCTCACCAGGGCCAGGGATGCTGCTTCTGACCAAAGTCTTCATCAGTGACGGAGGACACGAGGAAGGCCGAGTCTCGGGCCCATTTCTGAATACATGGCAGGTGGAAGAGAGAGAAACAGCTGGAGCAGCTCCACACCTGGAGAGAGACAGAGAGACAGACAGACAGAGACAGAGAGAGAGACAGACAGACAGACAGACAGAGACAGAGAGACAGGCAGACAGAGACAGAGAGACAGACAGACAGACAGAGACAGAGAGACAGACAGAGAGAGAGGGGTTAGGTTTGACTGTCCTCAGACTACAACATGGTGAAAGTGATGTTGTTGGAATAATGTTTTACAACTGGAGCTGCAGCCTGAGGACCTGTGTGTGTGTGTGTGTGTGTGTATGTGTGTGTGTGTGTGTGTGTGTGTGTGTGTGCGCCCGCGTCTCACCGCCTGTGTCCTCTTGACGGAGGCGATGCAGATCAGACAGGTGAGAGCTCCGGACTGAAACAGGTCACTGACATACTGACCAGTTCTGACCAGACCTGTGGCATCACCACCTGGAGACAGACGGGCAGAGAGACAGACGGGCAGAGAGACAGACGGGCAGAGAGACAGACAGGCAGAGAGGCAGAGAGAGAGAGACAGGCAGCCAGTAAATAAGATAATATATACATACATACATAATACAAAATTCGACAGCAGCTGGTTAGCTTAGCTTAGCATAAAGACTGGAAACAGGGGGAAACAGCTAGCCTGGTAACAGAATGCTCCAGCTCCTCTGAAGCTCATTAACACGTTACGTCTGGTTTGTTTCATCTCAACAAAAACTGAAGCGACAACAAGAAGTTGTGTTTTACGAGGAGTTATGCGTCACTTCCCTCAGCTGTGAGGACAGTTTCAAGCAGGTTGTCGCTAGGTTACTCTCTGTTGCTGTGGTAACACCTGACTCACCTGTCTGGTCGGTGTAGGTGGTGAAGGTCGATGACAGGATCTTCCCTCTCTTCCCATCCTTATGGTCAACAGTTCCATCATCATCGTCATCGTCGTCGTCTTCATCAGAGGAGGAGGAGCTGATACGACTCTCCACCAATCGCTGAGCAGCAGCCTGGTTGGACTTCCTGATTTCCTCAAACTTGGACTGGACCAACACACCTGTCAGGAACACAGAAGCCAATGAAACAGCTGTCAGCAGGTTTGGTTTGCTGCTTCCTGTTCAGAAGATCACGTGAGCTCTGATTAAAAAGCAGTCTGGACCACGTTGACACGCATCCGTCCTCACCGTGCTGAGGTTCAGGTGTTGTGGCAGACTTCGTCCTCCCACCTCGCCCTCCCCCCCACACTCCCGCAGCGGCCCCCGGCCTCTCTCTCTCCTTCTGCGGGGGTCGTGGCCTTTCACCCTGACCCTCTTGACTCCGGCCACGCCCCCTCCCCTGCTGTCGCCAAGCGGGCTCCATGGCAACAGCCTCCAAAACTCTACAGGTGGGGAATGAGAGCGAGAGACAGGTGGTGTATATACAGTACATTAGAATTAGCTGCAAGACATTCTCCAAAAATAAATCCCCAAATTCACTGTTTCCTGCTTCTCACATGTGAATATCTGCTGTTTTCTTTAAATGGTTATAAAATGAACATCTTTTGGTTTTTGCACTGTCAATCCGACAAAACAAGACCTTTGAGGACGACAATTTAAACTCTGGGAAACTGCACTGGAAAATGTTCTTTAGTTTAGTTTTCATTTTATAGACCGAACAGTTAATCTAGACAATTATCGTCAGATTAATTATAATAATAATTGTTGGTTGCTGCCCTTGCATCCTCTGCTTTTCCCTAACGGAAAGACTTAAAAGGCCCATTAATGTTAATGTGGAGGTGAGTCCACACCTGTACAATCATCCTCTACTTGTAATCATCTAAAGGATTCTTGGTCCAGACCAAATCTAACAACACTTTTGTCCTGCAGTGGGAGTGTCCTCCTCTTTTAGTGACAGTAGCAAAGCAGCAGTAAATGAGCAGATTTTTGACTGGAGTCTGGTGTGCAGACAGGAGACCAGGACAAGCCAGAGCAGAGCCTGCTGTATGTCCATATACGAACTGAGTACATGTGCGGTGTGCTAACGACACAGGTCGCAGTCGGTTTAATTCCTTTAACAGAGCTGTTTGTCAGGTGTTAGTGGTGTCATTAGCAGCTAGATGACATTTCACAACTCCCCAGTAACCCACAGTGACACTCACTATATATCTAATAATGTACAACTGGAGCTTTTCACCGGTCTTCAGTCCTAGAAACCAGTTACCGACCGAGCTGGTTGACGTTCAAGTTCAGCTCAAACTGTTCTTAGCCGGCTAGCTACGGCTAAGCTAACTGTAATTAAAATTAGCAGTAAAAACAGGCGGAAACAAACGTCACATCCGGTGAACAGTAGTTATTAAAATCTAAATATCCACCTGAACTGCCGTAACTAAAAGTTTGAGATTAAATGACAAACAGAAAAGTATTTTAAGCAGCTTCATATCAAACACACCTCAGCAGTCAGCAGCAGTGGAGTCTGATGCCCACTTGTCATGCGCAGCACCTCGCAGTGCATGCCGCTACTTGTAGTCCTATAAACCTATGAGGCTGGTGGAGTACAGGGGCCGTGGAGGTTTCTGTGAGTACAGAACTACAAGTCCCACCGCGCACAGAGACACGCAGACAGTGCGACGTGTCAACGACAACAGCGGGACGTTTCATTCATATAGTAATTATAAAAAAGAAATAATAAGTATTTATACTTGTAGAATGCTGACGTTTGATTTAATAATAATAATACATTACTTAATTAATTAAAGGTAATAAAGTAGTCATTCAAATTATAAATACTCATAATACTAAAATAAATAAAAATAATTTTAAAAATAGATGAAAATAAATCAAATTAGTAGCCAGTGATAATAGTTATTTATTTATGTTTGTGTACTAGTACTTTTACTAGTACACATACATACAACAGAGTACTACTGTTTTCAGATATATGGTTCCAGTTCAGCTGTGTGGAAATAAAAGAGGCAGCTCTGTTTTTCCTTATAAAATATCTTTATTTCAGCGCCGTGCTTCCAGAATTCATTTGGTTTGTGTTTTTGCTAATTAGCTTTAACAGCTTCTTACACAAAGCAGTGATGTGATTGGCTGGACAAGCAATGACAGAAAAATAAACATACAGGAAAGGCAAGATCTTCTTTATAGAAAAACAAACTAGGGATCAGTCATATCTGCTGACCTTTGACCTCTACTGGTTTTAAAGCAGGTGATCTAGGAAGTGAAGCTTGTTCTACGGTTGATCTCAGCAGAGTCTGCCTGGATGAACGTCAGTAAAATGACAATGAAAACTTCAAATTTATATTTTAGTAAACACCTTTGTGTGCCACAAATCAAACGTTTAGTTTCAGACCAAATGAAACTCAGAGGTTCTCAGATTAACTGTTCATTTAAGTATATTTATGTTTCATAACTCAGGCAGACTCATAAACGAACAAATGATCCCGAGGAACAGATGTGGTGCTTATTATTTAATATACATTATAATTACAAGGTTTTACATGTGAAATATTTACTAGAAATATAAGTAAGATTTTCTGTCTCTCCCTCAATTGTCCTGAAGCTCGGCCGTCCTCTTGTGCTTCTTTCACGCAGCTGTTCCTTTACATACAGACAATCAGTGAATCTGGAGTCACTTCACTTTCACTTCACTTTGTTCACAGTGTAAACACAACTTTCAGCTTGTAAGTTTGCAATATTTCAATTAATTTGGAGGAAAATAAAGACATTTCTGGCATAAAATCAGAATTATATGAATAAGTTATCAGATAAATTAACTACTGTACTAAATCATCAGGGAATGATGCAACAAAATTAAAATCTAGTTCTTCACATCAGAGTCAGTTCTCAACATCCAACGACTGAAGAAATTAGACAAAACGTGGGTACATTTTCCAACCAGTGAATTTGAAGTGAAGTGACGTGAAGTGATGTGACATGAAGTGACATGAAGTGACATGAAGTGACGTGACATGATGTGAAGTGACGTGACATGAAGTGACATGATGTGACATGATGTGACATGATGTGAAGTGAAGTGACGTGAAGTGACGTGACATGAAGTGACATGATGTGACATGATGTGACATGATGTGAAGTGAAGTGACGTGAAGTGAAGTGACGTGAAGTGACGTGAAGTGATGTGAAGTGAAGTGACGTGAAGTGAGTGACGTGACATGATGTGAAGTGAAGTGAAGTGACGTGAAGTGAATGACGTGACATGATGTGATGTGAAGTGAAGTGAAGTGACGTGAAGTGAGTGACATGACATGATGTGATGTGAAGTGACGTGAAGTGACGTGACTGGTAAATTTAACTGACTGAACTTAAAGCGGTGCTTGTTTTCTTTTCCAGTCCTCTGGACATATTAATCTGAATTTAAGGAACAGAATTTGTCTGTTGTTGCCAAAAAAATGTTATTTATTAAATCACATTTTTTGTTACATTTTCAGTTTAATCCAATTTGGTTTCTAAACTCCCGCTCTCCACCCACCTGGCTAACCTGGGCTCTAAAATCAAACATGCCAGTCCTCCCCCTCCTGCTCCTCTTCACCCTACTTCTTCACCCTACTTCGTCTCAGGTGTTGGAGGAGGCGGAGCATCACCTGGCTGGTCGGCTCGCGGCGGCGGCACCAGCTTCCTCTCCAGCCTGGTGACTCGGTGTTTGAGTTTGCTGTGAGTGGCTTCGTGCTCAGCCAGCAGCCGAGCATAACGAGTCTGCAGGACGTCCAGAGTGCTCGTCATCCGATCCACCTTCTCCTCGATCTCTTTGGGGTCGGGGCCCTGTGCTGCCACCTGGAGGACAAGACCAGTTATTACTTTTAGTTTAGCACATCAGCCTGTTTGTTACTGTAGGAGATCATGTGACTGTACCTCCAGGTCCAGCAGTCCGTCCTTCATCAGAATCTGTCTTCCCTTCTCCTCCAACAGAGCTTTAGCATCAGGATACTCTGTTAGCGCCTCCATCAGGTCGTCTTTGGAAAGACAGAAGAGGTCGGAGTAACCGATGCTCCTGATGTTAGCAGTCCTCCTGTTTCCTGCCTTACTGCCTGTGGAAGAAGAAGAAGAAGAAGAAGACGAAGAAGATAGACTGTTGGGTAATAAAAACAACCTGATGTTCTTCTAACTTAGATTAAACATTTTTGATATCTTTGTACTGTTGAAAGTCAAATGTCAAGGACTCAAGTAAGCAACTTTTCGCTTTCGGGAAGAGCCCGTTGGTCCCTGTCCTTGGGGAGTTTTAGACCTCGGGTAGCGCTATGGAGCTGTTCTATGAGAGGGTCCCCGTTATGTTTATCTCGTGCATGGAAAGGAAATGCATTTGACACGTTTGTTCGACCTCAAGAAGTCATGCAACGAGTTTGTTTACAAGAAAATTCTACTGGGCATCTTTAAATGACTTTACCGTTTCCACTGATTAAAATTAACATGGATTCATTTTGATAAATATTTTGCCTTTTAAGTTGATATGTTGAACTTAGTTGCTTATTTCCACATCCAGCAGCTGTGAACCAAACAGTAAAGTAAGCCAGAAAACCAAAAGAAAGAGCTGAAAGTGACTGTAAAGTCTCTGTAGGTCTGAGAGGAGCTGCAGAGCCGAGCGAAAAAACATCTTAGCTTCTTCAGCAACACCTTTACATACAAATTACATCCATTGTTAATATAAGAAGTATTGACCATAGCCATTCATAGAATCTGTGGCTGCCTGGACTTGAAACAGAGTGCTATTAGTACTTTTATTGAAGTAAAGGATCTGAGTACTTCAGAGATTGTTAAGAACCGATATTTACCTTTAATAGCCAGGATGCTGATTTCACCAAAGTAGCTTCCATCACTCAGGACGACAAACTGCTTGATACCGTCGTCTGCAACAACAGCAAGTTTTCCCTCCTTGATGATGTACATCTCTCTGCCAATGTCGCCCTTCTTACAGATGTAGTCTCCTGGACTGTAGACCTGAGGCTGCAGCTTCAGCACCAACTCCACCAACAGACCGGCCTCGCAGTCCGCAAAGATACGAACCTGCACGGTGACACAGAAGAGAAGCTCTGCTGTTTTTTCATGAAGTGATGAAGTGGTGTTTAACGAGGGGGGGCTGTTCAGGGTGTGCAGACCTTCTTCAGGGTGTCCAGGTGGACGTTGATGGCGATCTCAGCTCTCAGTTTGTCTGGCAGGTACTTCAACACCTCCCTCTCATCCACTGCTTTCTTGTTGGTCCACAGGAAGTCGAACCACTTGATCACTCGCTTCTCCAGGTCCTTAGTTACCTGGAGGGGGGACAGAGAGATGGAGGAGGAGTTAACGTTCAGACACTGCAATGAACTGTTGGGATGGACCACAGCTACTGATGCTCGACATTCATACAACAGTACTTGATGGATGTTTTTGTGTGTAGGAGAACAGATTAAAGTTGCCTCCTGGAAGGTAATGCTAAGGTAATACAACACTTTGTGCCATGTTCATCCCTGAGAGACATTTTAAATTACTGACTTTTTTCTTAAATCCACATGGACAGACACACACCTCATGACAAGTCGGCTAACTAAGTGACTGACCTTTCGGAAGCTCATGTACTGTTTGATGGCGTCGATGCGAGCCTGGAAGTCGGCTCTGGCAGCATTCATATTGGTGATCATCGAACCGACGTTACCGACGATGGTGGCAAAAATCAACACACCCACCTGGAGGAGAACAGAATAGAGAATATACACAGAATATATCGGCCAATGGGGAGAGACATTCAATCCTCAGTAATTCATCCCATTTATAAGGTGCGAAGTAGTGGAAGGCAGTCTGTCCAAGAGGGGGTGACTAGAGTTAAACAGGCCAGAGAATCTTTCCTTTGATCAAATATCTCTTGATCCAAACAATAACTTTGCTAATTTTAGACTGTATTTTACACAAAGGTTTTATAAGGCTGCTGACAGATGCACTTAGAAGTTTAGCATGTTTTATCAAATCAAAATGGTTTTACTAGAAAAAAGGTACAAACTAAAGCTACAAACAGCAACCCAAATATCACTTAAATAAAATAAAACAACACTTTAAGCCACACCCACCAGGAAGTCAGTGACGACAAAGAAGTACTCAGAGTTCTCCACAGGGGGCGGAGTTTCTCCAATGGTGGTGAGCGTCAGCGTGGACCAGTACATACTGTAGGCGTACTTCCTCACCAGACGACCAAACTCTGGATCTGCCGGGTCGGGATACACGAACCTGTCGGCACCAAAACCTGGAGGGATGGGACAAGACAAGGTGTCAGAGGCTTTTATTCAGTAACCACAGATGAAAGAACCAGTGTCAGGATTCAAACCAGCAACCCCACCGACGGCCTTGGAGAAGGAGTAGTAGAGGCAGGCGTTCCAGTGGATGATGATGACGATGTACATGACGAGGTTGGAGATACGAAGAGCGTTGGGGTAGTTGGTCCTGGTCTCAGTCCTCTGAAAGAACTCCAGCATCCTGAAACAAAGAAAAAGATGCAAATATCAATCAAGTTCATCAGTTTATCAGCATCGATGTTTAAGCATGTGTGCAAGTTTAAGTCACAGTAGCATCTTAGAAAAGATTATCATTAGAATTTATCCATCCAACTTTTACTTAAATAAAGGATCTGAGTACTCCTTCCACCACTACAGGTGTGATGTGTGTGTGTTTGTACCTGTTGAACCTGAAGAGCTTGTTGAGGCGGATCTCGGGGTAGCTGAGGCCAAAGACCAGGTACAGCACGTCTGTGGGAATCATGGAGACCAGGTCCAGTTTGAACTGGAAGCTTTTCATGTAGCGCTCACGTAGCTTCAGCTCGTCCTTCACCAGTAGACCCTGCTCCAGGTAACCTGTACACACACACACACACACACACACACACAGAAATAAACATGTTTTCATGTGTGGTCATTTATATGTGTCTAAGTTGAATCACGTCACATGTTTACATTAATGCATCAATATGTACATCAAACAAACTGTTGGTGTGTGTGTGTGTGTGTGTGTGTGTGTGTGTGTTCGAACCGGTCCTCGTCCTGAAGACCATGTCAGCGATGTAGGTGAAGTCGCAGATAAAGTCCAGGATGAACCAGCTGACCACATAGTCAGTCTGTAACTCCTCAAAACACGCCCTGAAACACACACACACTTCTTACAGCAATTATTAATTATTACTTACAGATTAACTGAACACTAAGCACATATTTTGTGGGGACCAAAGCTAGAAACCAACTGACATTGTTTGGATCCAAAACTAGCAATGTTGGGATCCAAAACCTGGTGTCCCACAGACATTGCTGGGGCCCAAAACTAGTTAACAGCTGACATTGTGGGGACCCACACCTGGTGGCCACACTGACATTGTGGGGACCTACCTCTGGACTACAAAGTCTGGCCCCATAACTTTAACTTTATTTAGTTAAGATTAGATTTAGGTTAGGTTTAGGTTAGGGTAAGGTGTTAAAGATGATGTGTGTGCTACCTGGCTATGATCAGGGTCCAGTTGTACATGACGGGGATGGTGATAACAAACAGCCAGTAGTAGTAGGTGTTACCTGCCGGATCAATCACGCTGATCTCCTTCGGACTGGACACACACACACACAGTAATGAATTAAGATGAATAATTCAGGTGGCACATTACAGCTTCCATACAAACTCATTCCAGTAAACTGCACTGATTTATAAACACAACATCTGTTTCTGATATCCTCATAAACCAAACCTACGCCTCCTCTTTGGCCTTCTTCTCTTTCTCCTTCTCTTTCTCCTTCTCTTTCTCCTTTTCCTTCTCTTCCTTCTCCTTCTGTTTTTTCTCCTTCCTCTCCCTTTTCTCCTGCTTCTCCTTCCTGAGAGAAAAGAAAACAGATGAAGTGAAGTTGATTTAAACTCCCCATTAAAGTCAGATTCAACTGAACAGAACAGATACAAATACAACTAGTCTTCATGTACTTAATCAATACTTTATCAATACTTGTCCTCTATATTTCTTCTGATAAAGAAATACTTATTTTGTGTTTTCTTTTGATCTCAAGAACTAAACTTTTAGAACTAATGTTTATCTCATTGATCACTGAGGAGGTAGGAAGCAACTCACGCCTTCTTCTCTTTTCTCTCTTTCTTCTCTTTCTTCTCCTTCTTCTTTTTCTTCTTTTCCTCCCTGGAAGACAACAGGAAACGCATCACACAACCTGTGTGTAAATGTTCTGCATGTATTATATAAAGACATCAGTGTTGTCTTGACCCAGATCATTGACATGTGGGTCAGATTTTCAGGATCTACTCTTTTACTTTCCAGAAAACTAGTAATTTTATCATTTTCGCTGGCTGGATGGAAACGTCCTGAATACAGCTGTGGAATGACGAGACGTGTGTGTGTGTGTGTGTGTGTGTGTGTGTGTCTTACTCCTCTTCGTTGTTGTTGCTGTTATTGACGTTAAACTGAAGTCCTGGTCCGGTTCTTTGAGTGGCTCTGAAACAAAGAAAGCAACCAGATGACGGAACTAGTTAACTGTTCACTGCAACTCACTCAACTAGTTAAACTGCCAGTTCGACTGGTTGAACTCGGCCTCAAGAACGCTGGAACTATCTCAATGACCCCAGCACCCTCTGAAGGACCACTAGACCTTCCTGATAGACCACAGAATCTCGTCAAAGACAAACCTCCTCAAGGACCCCAGGAAACTCTGAATAAAAGTCATTGGTTTGTTAACAATGTTCCTGGAACAACTTCAATAAGCCGTCAATATTTTAAAGGACTCCTATAATCCATAGATCTGCCTCACAAACTCCCTAAACCTCCTCAAGGACACCCAGAACCTCGTCAATGACCCACAGAACTTCCTCCAGAATCCCTGGATTCTTCAGGCTGTATTCAGGGTACAAAAATCCCACAGGCTACTGAATCATTATTTGCATTGTAACTTTTGGCCTATGAGTCATGTTTCCATGACAACTCACCTGTCTCCCTCCCCGACTTCACCTGGCTGCTCCTCCATGTCTTGCAGAACGATGATGGGCGGAGTTAACCTGGAGATGGGGGGCGGGACTGATGGAGCTACTTTGGCCATGGAGGGACTGTGTCCTCTGAGAGAGAACGAGAGATTGTTAGACAGGAAAGACTCCAACCGAGGACGTGGTTTATGTTCGGCCCTCTGAGCCCTCAGGCCACCAGGACACCACAGCTTGCTCTCTGTTTTACAGAAGAAAAGTTCTGGATCATTGTGGTTTGAAAGTGTTGCACTCGTTTGTCCAAACCCCGCCCACTCCACACACCTGGCCAATCACTGCTTAAAGTGGGCGTGGTTCTGAGCTGCTCGGTGTCTGAGGCGGACTGAGGCCTTGTTAGTGAGGGGGTCAGGTCTTCTTCTTCTTCCTGTTTTAAACATGACTACCATCCTTCTCTTACCTCAAACCGTGAACACACAGAGGACGGTCACAAGAGACGAAACCTCTCGTCACTCCGTCTGACAGCTTCACTTACTGCTTACTTCCTGTCCACTGAAAACCACGTATCTCCACATGTTAGTGATGAAGTGAAGGATGAAGAGTTCCTCCATCCTCCTCCTTCTTCAGCTAAATAACTACAATAACTGATCTTATAGAATATAAAGTACTTCAAAGTATTTCAACCTGAAACATCTACAGCAAGAAAAAGACACAGAGACATGAGAGAGATACTGAGATACTGACAGTACTGACATACTGTTACTTGATACTGACAGTACTGACATACTGTTACTGTGATACTGACAGTACTTATATACTGTTACTGCGATACTGACAGTACTTATATACTGTTAATGTGATACTGACAGTACTTATATACTGTTACTGTGATACTGACAGTACTGACATACTGTTACTTGATACTGACAGTACTGACATACTGTTACTGTGATACTGACAGTACTTATATACTGTTACTGTGATACTGACAGTACTGACATACTGTTACTTGATACTGACAGTACTGACATACTGTTACTGTGATACTGACAGTGCTTATATACTGTTACTGCGATACTGACAGTACTTATATACTGTTAATGTGATACTGACAGTACTTATATACTGTTACTTGATACTGACAGTACTGACATACGGTTACTGTGATACTGACAGTACTTATATACTGTTACTGCGATACTGACAGTACTTATATACTGTTACTGTGATACTGACAGTACTGACATACTGTTACTGTGATACTGACAGTACTTATATACTGTTACTGTGATACTGACAGTACTGGCATACTGTTACTGTGATACTGAAAGTACTTATATACTGTTACTGTGATACTGTGATACTGACAGTACTTATATACTATTACTGTGATACTGACAGTACTGACATACTGTTACTATGATAATGAAAGTACTTATATACTGTTACTGTGATACTGACAGTACTTATATACTGTTACTGTGATACTGTCAGTACTTATATACTGTTACTGTGATACTGACAATACTGACATACTGTTACTGTGATACTGAAAGTACTTATATACTGTTACTGTGATACTGTGATACTGACAGTACTTATATACTGTTACTGTGATACTGACAGTACTGACATACTGTTACTGTGATACTGAAAGTACTTATATACTGTTACTGTGATACTGACAGTACTTAGATACTGACAGTACTTATATACTGTTACTGTGATACTGACAGTATTTACATACTGTCACTGTGATACTGACAGTACTGACATACTGTTACTGTGATACTGACAGTACTTATATACTGTTACTGCGATACTGACAGTACTTATATACTGTTACTGTGATACTGACAGTACTTAGATACTGACAGTACTTATATACTGTTACTGTGATACTGACAGTATTTACATACTGTCACTGTGATACTGACAGTACTGACATACTGTTACTGTGACACTGAAAGTACTTATATACTGTTATTGTGATACTGTGATACTGACAGTACATATATACTGTTACTATGATACTGACAGTATTTACATACTGTCACTGTGATACTGACAGTACTTATATACTGTTACTGTGATACTGACAGAACTTGCATACTTTTACTTCAGTATAGGATCTGAATACTTCTTCCACAGCTGGTGGAATTATTATTATTATTATTTATTTTCTATGTCTGAGATGCGTCTACGGTTACATTGAATATATTTTGTGTAATAATAATAATCATATTAATAATTACCCCTCCACCTTCACTCCATTATCTCCTTACTCACCTGTCAGCTGATAATCTGTCGCCCTTGGTTACGTGGCCTAGATCCACCAACTGCCCATCAAACTCATCGCCATGGAAACAGACGAGTATCCCCCCCTACACACACACAGACACACACACACAGCTGGTCCTTGTAAAGTTGGGAGAGCAGAGAGAGAAAAGAGGAGAAAGAGGAGGGATGGGAGGAGTGGAGGAGTGTTCGGAGGATCCAGCAGAAGAGTCTCCTCTGTCACCCTGACGGGGATAAAGAGATTAGAGGAGGGATGATAGCGTCCAGCCCTCACGCAGAAGCCTCAGATTTCTCCAAGAGTGGAAATATCACTTTACCTTCTGAATCATCTCTGATTAATGTCTGTGTGACTGTGGGTGAGTTATTCTGTTGTGTTCAGGACAAACTCACATCTGGTCTTCTACCTCAGCATCTTGCTCCTGCAGAGGTGAGGAGGTGAAAACAGTTTACACACAAGTGTCACATTTTACTTCAGTTTATTCTGATCATTAATACATTAATAGATTAATAGGCGTGTGCTTGAATCCTGAGAGAACGTTGATGAGAGACGCTGTGTGAAGTTCACAGCTGGAACATTTTATGGAACGGATTGATTTGATGAAGACTTTCCTCCGGTGGACAAAGAAGGAGGTCAAGATGAAAGACATGAGTGGAAAAAGGAAGGAGGCAGGAAGCCCAGAGTTCAGACCAAAAGGGAAGGAAAAGAGGAAAGAACGCAGAGAACGAAGGAATACATGACAGAAAGAAGAAGGGTGACGGGGAAGACCAGAAGGTAGAGAGAGGTAAAGAGCAAGCAGGAAGAAAGTGAGAGAGTGAGGACGAAATATATTAATAAGAGAGAGGAGACGATGAAAAGTGAGGAGGGGCAGATTATCAACAGGCATGCAGAGTTCCTCTGATCCTCCTGAGTCAGCAGAGTCACCCTAATAACACACACACACACACACACACACACACACAGTGTCTAATTCCTAATAAGCCTATCAAAGCTGCAGCTTGAGTTGGTGTGTGTGTGTGTGTTTGTGTGTGTGTGTGTGTGTGTGTGTGTGTGTGTGTGCCATCAAGTTGATCAGTAGTAGACTTTATTACCTTTATGGTAGCGATCAATAATCCGTATGTCATTTAACAACACTGAGAGTCTACAGTCAAGCTAGCTGCTCTGTGAAGCTGGACTGAGTGACATCATGTCCCCCCCGTCACAGGGAGGACAGGACTCTGCAGGATCACTGGTCCACCTCAACACAGAGACAAAAGTCTGAGGAGATTCAACATGAGCTTTACTCTGGCGCCACCCGCAGGACAAACTCTGCCTTTAACTAGAAGTCGCAGGCGTTATTGTTTAGTGTTCTACTGTGTAGTAAACTTTACGACCTCACAGGGGCACTAGAGCGGCCATGTAATCTTTCTAAGAAATTAACTGTTTGCTAAACCCCTCCCCCAAACAATGATTGTCCAATCACAGCTTAGCACAGGTAATTAGTGACAGCAGGTGTGTCCATGTTGAAGGTGTGTACACAGAGCTGCAGACAGAGAGAAACTCTGTACAAAGAGCTACTGGGACCTGTTAGCTTTAGCCTCAATCTGTTAGCATTATATCATGATTTTGGACATGTTAGCTTTAGCCTCAATCTGTAAGCATTATATCATGATTTTGGACATGTTAGCTTTAGCCTCAATCTGTTAGCATTATATCATGATTTTGGACATGTTAGCTTTAGCCTCAATCTGTTAGCATTATATCATGAGCTGGGACCTGTTAGCTGTAGCCTTAGCGAATGGTCAATTGACAGACTGATCGATTGTGTGGTCTTACCAGTGACAGTGATGGTGTTACTGGTCACTCCCTCTCTGGACTCACACCAGTAAACTCTACTGCCCCATGTGACCATGTAGCTGATGTTACAGGTAGAACCAGCAGGTGTTCATCAGTCATCACTCTGAGTCCTGGTTTCTCTGGTCGTGTCCCTCCTCAGTGTCCAGTTCAAACTGCCGTCTCTCCCGGTCAGAGGTCTGACAGGAAAAGAAATCTATATAAACCATCTCTATGAATGAACTGATGGTGACACTAAAACCACAGCCACAGGACGAGGGCACAAAGACTCACCGTCAACCGCTCAGTGAGTTTCAGACCGCGACAGAAGACGTTTACTAAGCGTTCTTCGTGGTGCAGAACAGCAGGGAGGTCTGAACTGAAGAGAAATGACTCAGTGTCTTCCAGCTTCAACATGACGACATTGTGTTTATCAGGATGTGAATGTAGTGAAAGTCAGAGTGGTTACAGTGCTGAGTAACAGCAGACTTTTCTTTTAATGGGAACTTGAAGGCAACACAGAACAAACACAATGTTCATAACAGCAGCTGGTTCATCACTCTCTCTTTAACATACAGCTTTATTCAGCTGCGGCCACTTCCTGCTCTTAAAGGTTGTACCAGAGTAAAGTGAGAACATTTTCTGAACGTAACTAAACTGTTGAACGATCATGCTGACAGTCAGATGAGCCATTGAAGAGGTGTTTGTCCCATTGTAGCAGCGCTCGGTGATGTGACACCAAACACTGCTTCAAACCAGCGTTTGCTCTGCGGACGCTGGTGTGTCACCTCTGGGTTCCTCTGCTGCAGTCGGCAGGAAGGTGGTCACTTGTGTTTGTTTATAATCTCAGAGGAACATTGTTGATTATGATCAAATATTCTTCATTAAGTTACAGACTTCAGACTTTGACTCTCTGTTGTTCTGAACACGTGGTGCAGCTGCTGTTGGTTCTTATACCTCCTGCTGGGGTATTAGAGTGATGCTGCCACGAGGATCACCTGGGAAAGTGGGCCCCGTGTGTGTGTGTGTGTATATATATATATATATATACATATATACATATACACCATTAATGATTTAAAAAAACTGTCCCGAGTTTCTCTCCGGTGTCTTAAAGAAATGTAGTTTTGTCATGCTGGATAACAGTTACAGTGACGGTGACAGTATTCTTTATTTAAACAGTTAACTCTGTTGTAGAAGTTTGGAGAAACTCTGGGGAGTTTCTCTTCATCCTGTCCTTTGCTGCTGAAATACCCAAACTGCCCTGCAGGGGGCAGTGACGAGATGTTTGATGGGTTTACAGTCTCTTATTCACCACCACAACTTTGATCCAGCTCAATTCATCTTTTTCATTTCATTATTGTTTTACCTTTAGGACTCAATTTGTTTGAAGAAAATGTATTTTATTTGACATGCAGTCTGTCTGATGATAACAACTGAAGGTTGTGGGGGCTGCGAGGGATACATGGACAGGTCACCTGCCTGTAACAGGCTAAGTACAGACAGAATGTGACAAACTAACGGAGATTTCTTCGGGAGGACACTGTAGTGGTGCCATTCTGTTGCTGCCGATCTCATTAAGTGGAGCCACAACACTTCACTGTCATTGTTCTTATAGTGTTTTCAGTTTACATCGGAGTGGAAACACAAGTCAAATCAAGCGTTTCCTGTCTGAGGTGGACGAAACCAAGTAATTCTGCGGCACATGAAGTGACATCAGATCTGTGTGGAGTGATGAGGAGGCTGTGACCTTCATCACAGCACAGATGTCATGTTCTCCATCATGTTCTCCATGTGGTTCTCCATCGTCTGAGCTTCCACTGGAGCTCTTTAATGACATCATCTCGTCGTGTCTTCTTCTGTGGTGGTTTAATGGCAGCGACTGGAGAATCAGCTCCACCATTTTATTTAATTCAACGTTCTGGAAGTAAAATTTTGATTTGGATGAAAACTTGACTACCGACTCTCTAAAAGACTTGGGAGACACGAAAAACACCCTAGAAATTATTGTCCACTGATGCTCCTGTTGGTAACCATAGCAACACACAAGTGGTCGTCAGTCTATCTTTATTGGAAAGTGGAATCAGATCATCTTCACTAATGACTGACAGGAACGTTGTCCTGCTGACACACACACACACACACACACACACACACACACACACACACACACACACACACACACACACACACACACACACACACACACACACACACACACACACACACACACACACACACACAAATGATGGAGGGGCGATGAAAAGAATGATGGGAACTGTAGGGATAAAAAAAGGTTTAAAAAAACATCCTGTGGTTTCACTTTGTCGTGTTTAAAAGAAGTCGAGGTCGTCGGGAGCGTCCAGGTCTCTGTACTCGATGATGGACCGGGGGTCCCCTCGCACACCCCTGCACACAGAGAGAGAGAGAGAGAGAGAGACATATAATCAAAACATAATCAACATGTAATCACCATGTTCCACCATCTACTGTCATCACTCTGTTCTCTACCTGTTGTTTCGCTGTTTCCCAGGAAACCCTGCTCCTCCTCCTCCTCCTCCTCCTCCTCCTAAATGACCTCTGAAGTTGTCATAGTTACCGCGCCCTGCCCCAAACTGGTTGGGGGGGTAGGGAGGTCCGCCGCCTACAACACACACATTAAAGCACTGCTTCACAACTACAATATGAACAAAGTCTTTCAGCTGCATAGAACTCATGTAGTTGTGGCTACAGCAGGACTACCTTAACAACCAAGTGCACAATGCATTGTGGGTAAAGTAAGACACAGGACAGCTGGGCGACAGCACCTAAAATGACTGATGTTTCAGCTGAAGCATAGTATGTTTTTTGCATCTGATGGTGTGTATGTTTGAGTGTGTTGTACCAGGGAAGCCGGGCATGGGAGGTCTGACTCCAGGTGGATATCCCAGAAGGCTTTGCTGCTGTGGTGACTGACCAGGAAATCCTGGCATACCAGGGGGAGCGGCTGAAAGAGAGACATCACGTCAGCATCTTTTCATCAACCTGCCGTCTCTACTGCTGCGGCACTGTGTGGCGTCCTACATTTCCCAGAAGGCCTCTCAACAGCACACAGAAGCCATGTGAGCTAGTTGTGTTTGTGTAGATGAAGACAGTGACGATGACACAGATACTCAAACACCTGAATGTGTGTGTGTGTGTGTGTGTCAGTCACCTTGTGCTGGCGGTGGGAGGGGCTTGTTCTCAGGTAGAGCGGGTCTCTTGGCGTCCAGCAAGAAGTTGTTGAAGAACACGACCTCCTGTCTGACGGCCGACACCTTGTCTCCGTGTTTGTTCAGGATGTGTTTACGCACAAACTCTGGAGCCTGAACAACAACGAGTGTTACCACGGTAACCACTCAGTCAAACCACACACACACACACACACACACACACACACACACACACACACACACACACACACACGTAGTTGGACTCACCTTGAACTTTTTCCCGCTCAGAGGACAGAGCCACTTGTCTTTACTGAGCTCCTGAGCGTTGGCTGACAGGAACTTCTCCACCTACACACACAGACAGGTGTAGGCAGACAGTCAGACAGACAGGTGTAGACAGTCAGACAGACAGGTGTAGGCAGACAGACAGACAGGTGTAGGCAGACAGACAGACAGGTGTACCTCTTGCTCCGGCTCCTTCTTTCCCAGCCTGGCAGCGTCTTCTTCACTCAGGGTCTCTGAAGGAGAAAGGAGAGGAGCCAGACGCTCCTCACACATCCTCTGATGTTCACTCACTGTCCAATCAGAACACAGCGTTGGATTAGACCGACAGGTTCACAAACACACACTGACATCATCATCAACACCTTTCACACTGCATGTATGTGTATGTACAACACATCTGCTGCTCAAGGAACTTCTCTTTGAGAACATTGTGACCAGAAGAGTTCATGTCCTGAACCAGACTAGCAGCTGAGGCTGGATGGTTAGCATTTAGCTTCGAGCTACATCAGCATGCTAATATGCCCACAGTGACAATGCTAACGTATTGATGTTTAGCAGGTATAATGTTCAGACTCTGAGTTTAACATGTTGACCTGATGGTGGCGCTGATGAAGAGTCAGAGGATCACCAGAGTTATTACAGTTCATCCTGAGGGGACCATGAAGGTCTGAACCACATCTCATCACAGTCCATCCAGCAGCTGTTGAGGTGTTTCAGTCTGGAGTAAAGTGGAGGATGGACTTATGTTTATCAGTGTGTGTGTGTGTGTGTGTGTGTGTGTGTGTGTGTGTGTACCCTCGGCTACAGTGATCTTGGCTACAGGCGGGGGTCCTCGTACGTGGATCAGCCCACAGCGATGAGGCATCTCGTCCTCCGCAGGATACTCACAGAAGTTATAATAATCTACTGAGTGGACCAGACGCAGGTAGAGCAGCAGTCTGTCCAGCACCTGCACACACACAAATAATAAAACTATACACACACACACACTAATTGGTTACCATTAGAATAAATATTTGAGACAGACGGAGCTCCTCCCACCTTCAGCAGTTTGTCGTCCGTCTCCACGGTAAACTCAGAGGAGGAGGCGGGGTCTTTGGCATCACCTGTATCGTCACTGTTGCCCCCTGAGGCACCTGTCAGCTCCTCCTCCTCAGCGCTCACCTCCTCGATCAGGTAATCTGTGATGTTCTTCAGGACAGGGTTGGTTTCCATCTGCACACACACACACACACACACACACACACACACACACACACACACACACACACACACACACACACACACACACACACACACAGTTACAGGGTGGAGCTTCTTCCCTCACAGATGTTCTTTGTTCTGTCATCAACTGTTTTTAACATCCTTTCTAATCCTAAAAGAATCCATGGGAGTATTAATAAAGTTGAGTTTGAACAGCAGCAGCATCATCATGTGACGATATCCGTCAGTCATTAGAACGCGTACCTGTCCGGCCCACAGCTCCCCCCTCTGGTCCAGACTGTGGACGAGTCGGGCCGACAGGCGGATGTCGTTCCTCACCACCGGTTTGTGGTGAGTCAGACCATTAACGGAGCGAACGCGTCGACACAGATCTCTGTTGACCACCGGGGACAGTTCACAGTCTCTGAGCTGAGAGACGAGAGGACCGTTACACTCTGCTGTCCACGTCAGTGTTGTGGACGGCTGTGTGTGTGTGTGTGTGTGTGTGTTTACCCTGATGTTCTGCAGGTTCCAGCACGTCTCCTTTATGTTCACACTGCGGTCAAACGTCACCCAGCACCGCCTGAAGAACCTGACGCACACACACATATTAAACAGGTTGAACCTCATCAGGACCGTCAGATCATCTCCTCACATACAGCAACACGTCAAACAGTTCTCACCTCCTCTCAGGCTGAGGGTCCGACAGCGCCACCCGCAGGAAACCCAGGTACCTGCGACACAACTACAAACATGAATCCTGTTAGTACAGGCGTCAGGTGCTGTATATGTGTGTGTGTGTGTGAGTGTGAGTGCTCTCACAGCAGTGATCTCCTCCTTGGACACCTCTGGCGGGATGCTCCTGATGAACAAGGACGTGGTGAGGTGGAGGGGGCGGGGCTTCGCTGGAGCCTCCTTCTCTCTCTCCTTCCCTCGCTCTTTGCGACACTCTGACACACACACATAAACACACACAAGAACCATCAGTAAATATTTCATTTGTTTCATTTTGTAAATGAATGAATCACTCAGACGTGTTTAGCTGCTTAAGTAAATACACCACTTGATTTTTGTCTGTTCATGTCGATCACAGAATGATTAATGCCGTTTCCTTTGAAACATTCATTAATCATGAAAAACACCTCTGTGCATCCATTAACGATCTGTAAGCAAAAAGCACAGCAGCTGCGTCTCTTCTGGAACGTTCGCTGTGTGATTCGTTTGTTTTATCATCCTGACTTCTAATGTAACTGTGCTGCTGTTCGTACCGTCCTCTCCGTCTTCCTCCTCTTCCTCCTTCTCCTCGTCTTCCTCCTTCTCTGCGTCAGAGTGGGAGGAGTCTGAGTCTGAGGCGCTGCCCTCGCCGCTGTCAGCTGACACGCTGCGTTTCCTCTTCCTGCCCTGAGAGGAGGGGGCGAGGTTAACACCAGCACCATCATCAGTGTGTTAACATCAGCACCAACCACAGAACCAACTCACTTTCTTAGTCGTCTTCTCTTCCTCCTCCTCGTCATCATCCTTCTTCTCCTCCTCCTCCTCCTCCTCCTCCTCCTCCTCTTCTTCCTCCTTCTCCTTCTCCTTCTCTCCGTTCTGCTTGGCTTCCTCGTCACAGTCCTGAGAGGGTTTACAATGAAACTTAGTGTGTGAGGGAAGACGAGCAGAAGGAGATGAAGCTCCGCAGGTGATCGATCATATCTTTGTCTGGCAGTAACTGATCAAAGCAGCAGCTCGTTCTATCGGGGGCAGATTCACTGAAACCTATCAGAAAAGTGAACCAGCAGTCTGAGATTCAGAGACCGAACTCTGAATCCAGTTGCCTGATGAGGGCCAGGGCTGGGTGTCTTTGGGTTTACAGAGTTCACCATGTGTCAAGCCACTGACTGCAACATGAAACATGACTGACCGTGAAGCTAACTGGTCTCGATGAAGTTCACCGTCTGACTGAACAGTGTGACTGCTATGTGACATCAGAATAGGACCTGAGAGGACGCAGGACACACCAGAGGGGCCTTTAACGAGCTCTGATGTTGAATACAGTTAAGAGGGGAAACACAAAGCAAAACGAAGGAGGACAAACTAAAGACGCCCATGTGACTTTGCTGCATTTCAAACATCCGAGCGGCGCAGACTGATGATGGGAGCTGATGACTGCTTTCATATCTTACTTTCTGTTTACATCACAGTCACCACACATTCATCGGACAGCCTCAACCGTGCAATTAACACTCAAACTACCAGATAAGAGCGCATCATCTTCTGACCTTATCAGAGTCTTTTATCTCGCCCGTCTCTCCGCTGCTCGTCTCCTGTGTCCGACTCCCCGTCGACTCTGAGCCCGCCTTGGCGCTCACATTTCTCCCGCTGAGATCTCCCTGACTCTTCTCTCCTCCCCCACCACCTGCACCTGCACCACCACTGCTGCTGCTCGCCTCCCCACCGGCCACTGCGGGGGCAGTCGGTGCCTCCAGGACCTGCAGGTCAAGGTCCGTACCCCCCTCCATCTTTATTACCGCTGCAGGGAAACAAAAGGAGAGAGGGTGAGACACCAGAGGGGAGTGCGCATGCGCCGACCGTGCAGGCAGCTGGTTACAGTCGCTCCCGTTCGTTTTATTTTTTTTCCTTTTTTCCTTTATCAAACTTTCGTATTTGAATTACTAACTTTTTGAAGTTGCGCCCTCTCCGAACATGCTGGTAGAGAGAGCTCTGGTCCTTTTTTCACCCTAGAATTACTTTAATTCAGACACTCTAATTTCCCCCCAGATCCATGAAGTATTTGAGTTTGAGGACTTCATTACCCAGAAACCCCTGCAAGGTGACAGCAGTAATCTAGATGTAAATATAACAGAAGGCCCATCAGCTTTTCTGTCCCGTCTCACTACCCGTCTCTCTGTCTCTACCTGCGTCCAGTAGTTTGATGATGGCGGGGGCGTGGTCCATGTCCAGCAACACGTTCTCCAGCCAGTTGTTGTCCAGCAGGAAAAGGAAGACGCCCAGCCGGGTTTTGAGGGCGGCCAGAGACTCCGCCTTCCTCGCCGTGATGTCATTGGGGTGGTATTTGGAGCGAAACCACTCCTGGTCTTTGTGTTGGAGGAAGAAGTCCTGCAGCTGCTGTCGTCTGAAGTCCAGTTTGTACTGATTGTAGCGCTTCACAGACTCCGTCTCATCCACGCTGTCCTCCATATTCAACAGAAACTCCTGCAGAGACACACAAACACCTTAAATATTATGTTCCACAACACCCATGATGCTGCGCCGCCTGCATGGCGATAACGGGTTCAAGATCATTTCACTCACCTTAAAGCTCCTCATAGTGGGAGGACCAGGAGGAGGGAGATCTGGATCCACCATCCCCAACCTGAGAGAGACCAACCCCCAAACATGTTAACAGCCAAATGTCACATAAAGAGCGAGAAGAATCTGTCTTTATATCAGAAGCCTTGCAGCCACGTTGTGCCGCTGTTTCTCTGCAGCACTTCAACAGCTCACCGTGAAATTTTACTTTTGAGTGAAATATATAATATAATGTAATGTTAGTCTGAATGGGGTTTTATATACATTAAAACCTGACAGGTTGCATCAGGGATTTTTGACCTCTAGAGGCAGAGAGAGTTCATGTTACGCTCACCTGCCCTGCAGGGGGTGAACTCCATGGTGTGGATGAAGGTGGGGGAGGTCGGGGTGCCAGCCCTGAGGCCCCGCCCCTGGAAATGGAGCCCCGCCTCCTCCATACGGCAGGTCATAGCGGTACGGCTCCCCCCTATGGTCGTCCCTGGAAAATTCAAACATCAATGACAGAACGAAGACTCACCTGCGAGGTGTAGACTAGACAAAACACACACACACACACACACACACACACACACACACACACACACACACACACACACACTCACTCACTCACTCACTCACTCACTCACTCACCAGTCTCTCCTCATGCGTTTGTGCTGAGGGCTGATGTGTCGGGGGGGAGAGAATCTCTCTCTACGACCCCGGTCGTAATCCCTCCTCCTCTCTCTGCCGCGATCCCAGTCCCTGAACACACACAATAATTAAACATGTCCGTCACACACAAACGTATCACAATAAGAGATGAGGTGTGCATACCTGTCGGGCCAGTCGTCCCTCCTCCTCTCCTCTCTCTCTCTTGAACGCTCCATGTCGCTCCTCTCTCTCCTGAACTTGTCCCGCCTCCTCCTGTCGAACTCATCATCGCTGTCTCCCATTGGACTAAAATCACACAGCTGCTGTTTTTTAATACCAGGACACTCACACCTGACGCGACCTTCCAAAAAGACAAAAATAAATAAATAAATTCAGTGGAGGACTGAATACATAACTACATGTACATGTTATCATCACATCCAGGTATAAAATATTCTCAACAAGAAGAGATTTTTCAGCTGTTCCACAAGTTGTGACTGTTTTCTGTCACTTATATTTGTCCAGACTCGTTTTTGTTTTCATCAAAGTGATCCGTCATTTCCAGCCTCCACCTTTCAAGGAAATTGGTTTACAACTAACAATTAATCAAAAATTCAAAACATCAGAAAAATGTCTGTCCCAGATCCCCAGACTCCGAGAGGACAGTCCAAAGTTTACGGTCTTTAAGCCTCACCTGAGAACCTGGAGACGTGACTGAAACAATGAACAGATTATTAAAACAGAACATCTGAAACATCTCACCTGCAGCAGACTGAATCTGAATCTAACCCTTTCACCTTTCTAGATTAAATATTTAAACTATTCAGTTTGACAAATAACACGATGTTTCTCTTTTATCACAAACGTTTTAGATGATGAACCACAAACAGCTGCACTATAACTCCGCGGCATTCACCGACAGTTAGCCTGTTAGCTTCATTAGCATTGGCTCATTTAAAACTAACTTTCACTAAAACATAAAGAAACTAAGTTAAAGCAGACAACAGAAACAAACATTCAAGTTATCTGCGAGCTAAGGCTAAAGCTGCCGTTAGCAGTTAGCCGACGCTAACAGTGGCTAATTAGCTAGTTAGCATCGGAGCTAGCCCAGCGTGCTAACGCAGGCGCAGTTCGGACTTGTATTGGCTTCTGTTGGTGTTCCGTTGGCTTCCATACAACTTCAACATTAAAGCGTGTTGACGGTGACGGTTTTACCTGAAGCTCCGCCGCTTTAAACCACAGAACAACGCTCGTCAGCTAGCAACACAGATGTCCCGCCGCCACTCCGAGATCACACTGAACCAACGAGACTTCCGGTTCTCTTTATTTCCGGGCATGTTTTTCAGTTGACACTGACAGAAGGTCGCCTCCTAGAGGTCAGGAGGGAAACAACAGGCTCAGATATTTTAAACAATGGCGATGTTTGAATTAAAGCAGATGACCTTAGTTCTAGTAAGTCGGCTGGAAGTGGATTTCAGGCCGTTTTAAAGTCTTTGTATTCCCCCTGGCAGTGTTGGGGCCACTGTTAAAAAATAAAAATGATCATCAGTCATAATAAAACAGGCTGCTTGGAGTGTAAAATGTCATGCAGTTCGCCTACAGAGCCAACAGGTCTGTAGACGACGCCGTCAACCTGGCTCTACACTACATCCTCCAGCACCTGGACTCCGCAGGATCCTATGCCAGGATCCTGTTTGTGGACTTCAGCTCTGCCTTCAACACGATCGTCCCGGCTCTTCTTCAGGACAAGCTCTCCCAGCTCAACGTGCCTGACCCCACCTGCAGGTGGATCACAGATTTCCTGTCTGACAGGAAGCAGCACGTGAAGCTGGGGAAACACGTCTCTGACTCGCGGACGATCAGCACCGGCTCCCCCCAAGGCTGCGTTCTTTCTCCTCTACTCTTCTCCCTCTACACCAACAGCTGCACCTCCAGTCACCAGTCTGTCAAGCTCCTGAAGTTCGCGGACGACACCACCCTCATCGGACTCATCTCTGGAGAGGATGAGTCTGCCTACAGGTGGGAGATTGACCATCTGGTGACCTGGTGCAACAGCAACAACCTGGAGCTTAACGCTTCAAAGACAGTGGAGATGGTTGTTGACTTCAGGAAGAGCGCAGCCCCACCCGCCCCCATCACCCTGTGTGACTCTGCAGTGGACACTGTGGAGTCCTTCCGTTTCCTGGGCTCCATCATCAGCCAGGACCTCCGGTGGGAGCTGAACATCAGCTCCGTCATCAAGAAAGCCCAACAGAGGATGTACTTCCTGAGGCAGCTGAGGAAGTTTAACCTGCCACAAAAAATGCTGGTTCACTTCTACACTGCCATCATTGAGTCCATCCTCACCTCCTCCATCACCGTCTGGTACGCTGCTGCCTCCACCAAGGACAGACGCAGACTGCAGCGTATCATCCGCTCTGCAGAGAGGGTGATCGGCTGCAACCTTCCATCTCTTCAGGACCTGTACTCCTCCAGGACCCTGAGGAGAGCAGGGAAGATCGCTGCCGACCCCTCCCACCCCGGACACCATCTGTTCGACCCCCTCCCCTCTGGCAGGAGGCTGCGGTCCATCAGGACCAAAACCTCCCGCCACAAAAACAGTTTCTTCCCCTCTGCAGTCAACCTGACAAACTCTCACTGACCCCCCCCCAGAACACAAACACAAGCTATACGTTATATTAACGTACATCACCCCTGTCCCCACTGCGTTACATTAACGCACCCACCCCCTACTGGACACTTTATCTGGACACTTTACTTTATTCTGGTCACTGCACTGTTGTTATTTATCTTATCTAATTTTTTTTTTTTTATTTTTTTTATTTTTATTCTTATTCTTATTTTAGCTTTTATATTCTACTTATTTGTTATCAAAACAATAGCACCTTCAGACCACAGCAAATTCCTTGTAATGTATGTTACTTGGCAATAAACAGTTTCTGATTCTGATTCTGATTCTGATTCTGATGTGTTGTGTGTGTTGAATCATCTCAGCTCTACTGCAGGGACGTGTGTCACGTCTCCTCTGCTTCCCCCTCACTTACACACACCTGATTCATGTTGTTTCATCCAGACTAGTTTATAAATCACTCAATAATCTAATTTCTGATCTCCTTGAAGAACATAAACCCAGTAGGAACCTTTAGATCTCCAGGAACCCCAAACAGGCTGAAGCTGCTTTTAGCTCTCAGATGGAGACGACTTCCTGATGATCTCTGAACTAACTAATCTAACTCTGCTGTTATTTTATTCTATCTTAATTGAAATAAAGTTCGTCTGACTTAACAGTCCAGAGAGCTCCAGCTGTTATCCAGCTGTTATCCCGCCCCCTCCACAGTAAACAGTAGTTCCATAGAGCTACATGTAAAGTAACTAAACTAAAGCAGTCAGAGTATTTCCCTCTGAGATGTGGTGCAGTAAGATAGAAGTAGAAAGTAGCATAAAATGGAAATATTCAACTAAAGTACAAGTAGTTTAGACAAGACAAAGGTTAGTTTGTAATATGCACACAGAGGAGAGGCTGTTCACTCCCTTTGTTGGCTTGTGGTGTTACCCTCCAACAGTTCACCTGCCTTGGTTCTCATGACAGTTCAACACCCCCCACCCAGAGGTCTCTGCCTGCATGTGGTCTCACTTCAGGTCTTTACACCTGGCCAGCTGTTGTACTGTCTGTAAGATTCAGCATCAAACATAATGAAATGAACATGATAACATGTGAAGGGGACGCTGATGCTGGTGCAGCCTCCTCTCTGGGCTGCGTTTCAGAACTGAACTCTGACCAGGAGCCTGTATTATTCTGACTGTGGAAGTTTTCACATCACAGATGAACAAAGGCATTCACATGTGATTGCTGGAAAGTAACTAAACTTTAAAGTGTACAATCTTGATATACTTGAGTATTTCCATTTTAAGATACTTTCTACTTCTACTGCACTACGTTTATCTGGCAGCTTTACTTACTTTTCACATGAACCTTTTACATAGAAAACCTTGGACGTTCAAGTGTTTTTAATCAGAAGGTTCTCTAACCTGAAATTCTATTTGTGCCTTTTCTCAGTAAACGTCTGTCTAAATGTTCCTTGTTGGCATATATATGTGTATATATGTATATATGTATGTATGTATGTATGTATTGCACTGACATTTAAAGAATAAATAATGAGGTAGTGGTTGCTGACAGAGGTGAAGCAGGTCCAGAATCAGTCTCTTCTGAGTGTCTGACCCTCAGAGGGAGGAGTTGAACAGTTTGATGGCCGCAGGCAGGAATGATTTCCTGTGGCGCTCTGTTGTACATTTAGGAGGAATGAGTCTCCCACTGAAGCTGCTCTTGTGTCCGACCAGTACGTCATGGAGAGGATGTGAAACATTGTCCAAGATCACCCGCAGCTTGGACAGCATCCTCCTCTCTGACACCACCGTCAGAGAGTCCAGCTCCACCCCCACAACGTCACTGGCCTTGTGGATCAGTTTGTCGAGTCTGTTGGAGTCCACCAGCCTCAGCCTGCTGCCCCAGCATGCAACAGCATAGAGGATAGCACTGGCCACCACAGACTCATAAAACATCCTCAGCATAGTCCGGCAGATGTTGATGTTAAAGTGTAAAATGTCCACTTCATGAAAATCAAGTTATTACAACATACACAAAACGTTGTTTTCAGTTAAAATGTGACGTAGGTGTCCAACGAACATCTGGCAAGAGTCTCCAAATCACAAGGAGGGAGAAGCTGCCACAAACATTCAAAATCTAAAGTGAAAAATCCGGTTTGTCTCCGCCTGGTCTCGGTGACCGAGTCATCGCGGCCTCTCTGGTCCCTAGACCTGTGCCCGGTAGACTGGTTCCATAATCCATCCATGAGTCGACAGCCAGAGAAAGATCATGGAGGGCGTTCACATCCGACACCAGAGACAGAGGTCACCATCTCCACCTGTTGTCATGTGATTGCTGGACGAGCGTCATGTGATTGGCTGAAGGTCAGGTGACGGTCAAAAGCTTCTAAAAGAGCTTCTTTTCAGTTTTCAAGCAGAAGTTCAAACATGATGTTGATGTTTTCTTTATGTGAATTACAACCTGAAAGGTTTATTCTGGAAATTCACTCCGAAACTCTGGAGAGACATTCAAATCTTCACTTTCCTACACAGATATAAATGTTGGTTTCTTCCGACATGATAAAGACAAGAACTCTGCTAAATTCTTTTTATTCACAAATGTTACGAACAACATCTTATCTATGAAGAGACGGTGTCTCAAGCTCCTGAAATATGGAGTCAAAACAGTTCAGATCTGAAATACTGTCACATCTGAATCTAGATTCACCCTCTCTGCATTATTATTGTTTCTGGTATTATTTATTTCATTTATTATTACTGTTATTACTTCTGGTATTATTTGTTATTTCGTGTTCATTGTCGGCGTTCATCGCTTGATGGCGCTGTTATCTTGTGTGAGTGTTCACCGGATTTCAGTAGGAAACATCCCATGATGCATTGCGTGGTCCGTTGCTAGGATACAGTACATTCTACTCAGTGACGCAGATAGACTGAACTCGGACTGTTGGAGAGACTTTAAAACATTTAAAACATTTAAAACTATATATAAACTATATAACCATAAACATATACGGAGAGCTCGTGTGTCCGTTCACACCGCGTGGCTGTTGTCTCGGACGGTTTCGACTTCCGGTGGTTCGGCTTGTTGTTAGCTGTTTGAAGCTAGGTGGCTAACGTTAGCTGGAGGAGTGTAACAGATAAACGATTAAAATTGTTACAGTCGGTCAGATAAAGCACGTGTACCCGGCAGATCGATGTGTGTAACCGTAGGTGGGTTCACCCGGTAATCCGTTAGCGGCCCATGGAGCGGGCTGACCGGGGCAAAGACACCAGACTGCTGAGGAACCAGCCGTACGACGAGAGCCTGGAGGTGGTCGACTCCGAGGAGGTAGCGAGCGTCTACAGCCCGACTCCCCGCAGCCAGAGACAGGTAACATCCACCGGTCATCTCCGGTAAAATCCACCGGTCATCACCGGCAGCAGCCACGGCTTCCCTGCCCAGCTCCATGCAGTAGAAGTACACAGCTGTTATCAGCTCCATGCAGTAGAAGCACACAGGTATTATCAGCTCCATGCAGTAGAAACACACAGGTATTATCAGCTCCATGCAGTAGAAGTACACAGGTATTATCAGCTCCATGCAGTAGAAACACACAGGTATTATCAGCTCCATGCAGTAGAAGTACTGGCTCTGCAGTCCTAATTGAAACAGGTTAAGCTGATCATGTTAAATGATTGATCTGAATCAGTTGAACTGGAGAAGGTGAGGTGAGATCCTCCAGAGAGGAGACGTCTCACTCTGTTGGATTGTTGGAGCTACAGAAACACAGAGGGTCCTGAATGTTTTCTGTTTGTCTGATGAGGAGAACAGATCCGTCACCGTCTGACTTTAATGGATCTGTATTTTTCCCACCTGGACGTCTCTCAGCAGACCTGCTGCACTGGAGCCTGGGGTGGAAGAAGGTTCTGTGCTGGATCAGGTTTATTTGAGCCGGTCCCGATCCTGTTGTCTCATCTGACGTCAGTGATTTCTGTGTTTTCAGTCAGAGACCAGGAGGAGCAGGAAGGGGCGTGGCTTGATGTCGGCCAACAGCAGCAGCGACGAGTTTGATGAAGACCACAAGCCTCAGAGGGCCAACGAGCCCACCGGTGGGCAGCCCGGGGTCAGTCTGCATGAGGAGGAGGAGGAGGAGGAGGAGGAGGAGGACGACGACTCCGATGAAGAGGACTCTGACGATGATGACGAGCCCGGCGAGGCTCCAGAGGGGGTGTACGACCCAGCAGACTACGCCAACCTGCCCGTCAGCACTGAGATCAAAGAGCTATTCCAGTACATCACACGGTGAGGAGGAAGACGAAGGCTTCAGACACTTCATCACTCAGCTGCTGATTATTGTCTCCATTCATCATTTTGTATTTTTGTATTCAGTTGTTTATCATCACGAAATGTTAACAGGAAGCTTTAAATCACCCGAGAAGTTAAACCAGCTAATGACTGAAAACATTATTTTATTGTCAAGATAGCTGCTGATTACTTTTCTGTCACCCATCGATTACTAATCGATTACTCGACCAATCGATTACTCGACTAATCATCGCAGCTCTAACTCACTTTGTTCAAACGTGATGAGACAGGTTGGATAGCAGCATATTCTAATATTTTCTTTGTAAATTCATTATTTAGTAATCCATTAATCATATGAATTAATATAGTTTCTACCTGACACGTGGATTCAACTGAACAGAATCATGTTGTATTGGTAAAAGACAGCAGACTAAATACACTAAATGGAACATTGTCCCGGTATCCAATCAGTGACGGGTGTGGTACACAATAATACACAGATATTAAACTCTTTTTATGCACAGATTGAAGGAACGGGCCGTTTTTCGTTTTGCTGCTTGATTGATTGAATGAAATAAAGGATTTGGGACGCCCCCCCTCTGACCTCGGTTGTGTCCTCTCAGCTACACCCCTCAGTCCATAGAGCTGGAGCACAGCCTGAAGCCGTTCATCCCAGACTTTATCCCGGCTGTGGGAGACATCGACGCCTTCCTGAAGGTACAAACACACGCTGACTGTGTTCAGTCTGCAGTCTCATCTGAGGCTCCAGCTGTCGCCATCTTTGTTGTGTGCAGTTACCATGGTTACTAACTGACTGACTCTCCAGTAAATCCAGTTGTCTTTATAAACTCTGATCCGCTCTCATCTCTCTGTCGCCCCCACTCACTTAGTGTTAGCTTTAGCATTAGCACAGCTAGCTGTTGTCTCCACATGTGAGCAGCTGATCATCCAGAAGCTGCTTCTCTAAAACACTGTTCACTGTCACCGAGGAGAAGCTGAACGTGAAACAAAGTGTTGATATTTCTTTCGTGAACATTCAGATGTTTGACTGTCGACAAGTAGCGTTAGCGTCACATCCACAGCACCTGACAAAGTTACGTTAGCTTAGCTTGTTAGAAATGTTGGCGTGTGTTTTCAGCTGCTTCCTGTCGAACTCTCAGAGGATCGCAGATGAATTTAGATGATCAGAGAACTTTACTGACAGACACGACGTTACCTGACTGTTACCTGTGTGGCGTTCAGGTGCCGAGGCCGGACGGTAAAGCGGACAATCTGGGTCTGCTGGTCCTGGACGAGCCCAGTGTGAAACAGTCGGACCCCACAGTGCTGTCGCTGTGGCTGTCAGAGGAGAGCAAACAGCACGGAGCCACCGAGGTACTGAAGATCATCACACACACCCACATCTGTATCACACACACACATCCACATCTGTATCACACACACACCACATCTGTATCACACACACATACACACACCCACATCTGTATCACACACACACATCCACATCTGTATCACACACACACATCCACATCTGTGTCACACACACACACACCACATCTGTATCACACACACACACACACACCCACACACCCACATCTGTATCACACACACACACACACACATCCACATCTGTATCACACACACACCACATCTGTATCACACACACACCCACATCTGTATCACACACACACCCACACACACCCACATCTGTATCACACACACACACACACACACACACACACCCACATCTGTATCACACACACACACCCACATCTGTATCACACACACACACACACACACACACACACACACACCCACATCTGTATCACACACACACACACACACACACACACACCCACATCTGTATCACACACACACACACACACACACACACACACCCACATCTGTATCACACACACACACACACACACACACACACACCCACATCTGTATCACACACACACACACACACACACCCACATCTGTATCACACACACACACACACACACACACACACCCACATCTGTATCACACACACACCAACATCTGTATCACTCTATCCCCTGTCTCTCCCTCTCTGTCTCTCCCTGTCTCTCCCTCTCTGTCTGTCTCTCCCTGTCTCTCCCTCACTGTCTGTCTTTATCCCCCGTCTCTCCCTCTCTGTCTCTCCCTGTCTCTCCCTCTCTGTCTGTCTCTATCCCCTGTCTCTCCCTCTCTCTCTCTCCCTCTCTGTCTGTCTCTATCCCCTGTCTCTCCCTCTCTCTCTCTCCCTCTCTGTCTCTCCCTCTCTGTCTGTCTCCCTCGCTGTCTGTCTCTCTCCCCTGTCTCTCCCTCTCTGTCTCTCCCTCTCTGTCTGTCTCTATCCCCGTCTCTCCCTCTCTCTCTCTCCCTCTCTGTCTCTCCCTCTCTGTCTGTCTCCCTCTCTGTCTGTCTCTCTCCCCTGTCTCTCCCTCTCTGTCTCTCTCCCTGTCTCTCCCTCTCTGTCTGTCTCCCTCTCTGTCTGTCTCTCTCCCCTGTCTCTCCCTCTCTGTCTCTCTCCCTCTCTGTCTCTCCCTGTCTCTCCCTCTCTGTCTGTCTCTCCCTCACTGTCTGTCCCTCTCTCTCTCTCTCTCTGTCCTCCAGCTGAAGAAGGTGACGAGTGTTGCCAGTCCTCAAGCCAACCCCCGGGCGGTGGACAGCTGGGTGGAGAGTATCGGCGCTCTGCACCGCTCCAAACCTCCGGCCAGCGTTCAGTACGGCCGTCCGATGCCGGACATCGACAGCCTGATGCAGGAGTGGCCGGCCGAGCTGGAGGAGCTGCTGGGCCGCCTGCAGCTGCCCCCCGCCCGCCTGCACTGCAGCCTGGCCCAGTACACCGACGCCATCTGCGGCCTGCTGGACATCCCCGTTTACAGCAGCAGGATCCAGTCTCTGCACCTTCTGTTCTGCCTCTACCTGGAGTTCAGAGACTCGCAGCACTTCACACGCAGAGCTTAGAGACCATCACAGGGACGTCACCCTCACCTGAGAGGGACACCTGTGTTCAGTAAACAGGAAGGAGACGTTTCTCCAGTCTGACGCTGTAGTTCGGCTGCTTGTGTTTTTGACATTTGACTCAAATAAAAGTAAGAACGCCGTTAAAACATGTAACAGACGGACACATTTCTGTGTAGTTGTTTTACTGGAGATTAAAAACAGCTCATTTATTACGATGGACGTGTTAACAGACACAACATCTGATTATTAGTTTATTAACAGTGAGTATTAGCAGAATACTTCCTTCTTCCTCTTTTCTTCTGCTTCAGTTTTGCTTCATGTCAAAGTCAGTAACTTTAAACCTGAATGTCACTTTGTGACAGCGCAGACGTATTCTCTGTCTCTGTCAGACTTCAGGTGGCTTTGTTGGTTTCTGTCTGATGCCTCCACCTGAAGATAATAAGAAGTTCTTTATGATAATTACATGAATGTACGCATAAAAACAAAGCATGTGAATTGTAAAATTTGTTTTACGTTCCAAATATTTCATGTTGCATTTTTAATAAACTAACCTTTGAAAATCACATTCATTGATCCAGAAACTTCATTTTATGATAAGTGTTTAATTCTATTCATTAAAAAACAATCTTTGACTCTTTGTCCCACAATGCACCGCACTGTTATTGTTTGGGGTGTCCAACATGGCGGCTACTGGCTGCGTCTTCCACAGAACCCTGACCCGGTCCAGACCCGGTCCAAACAAGGTATAAACGGCGTCATTATCAGCATCGTCTTTGTGATTTTTTTATTGATTTATCGGCGTTGTAGGTACCCACTGATTAAACGCCTCTCTGCTCATTAGCTAGAACGCTCATCCGACGGAAGAGGAAGTGTTTTCAGATTAAATGTTTCGGCAAAAATCTTAACGGTCGCTTTGTTCTAATTCCAACAATAAAACGCTATGTTTTCGCTACGTTTCCCTTCAATCTATTGCGATGTGAATCACTTATAAAAACGAGAGTTTATGTGGCGCTTAGTGGCCTCTGGATATGCCGAATTTGCCATTTTGCCTAAAAATGTAGTAAGCTGCTCAACTGTGTTGTAGATTCGTTTCTATTAGCCGGTAATTCCAACTAAATAGAATTATCTGATGTTTGAATGGAGTTTGGCGTAAGCACGAGACCTGTCAGATAATCTCCCTCACGGTTTAGCCTGATTAGTTAATTAATGGTTGTTATTAAACTATTAATTGACAGAGGACTGGTCAGTGTGTACAGCAGAGATGGCTATCGCTGCTATTTTAATGTTTTTGTTTAGTTGTTTTTGTCAGTGTTTATTCGCCGTTTATCTTGCTTATTTTTTGCAATCGTTAAAACCAAGAAGCATGTCGTTACAACCTGCATACCAAACTTTAGATCTACCACTTTATATATGGATTGAACTGTTCAGTTATATCCAGTATGTCCAGTAAAGCATCAGAAACAGTCTGATTGTAGAATGTGAACTCCTCTTGGTGTCATTAAATCCACCACAGAAGATAAAAACACTTATCTTCTTCTCCCTTGTTGCTTCAGTTCTGTTTTGTGCTGGAAACTGCTTTTATTGTGAAGACCTTTGTAACTGGAGTTTTGAAAAGTACCATAAATAAATCTTTAATCTGACTTACAGGAATACTGCTGCTGTTAGTGTTTCCTCCTCTCTTGCTGGACTCTGTGGGTGTTGCATGTGAGCACAATACATATTTATATAGTTGGTGGAAAGCGATCTTCCACCAGCAGCGTCTCCTCAGGGGTTTGTTGGCCGTTTTCTCAGCCCATAAAGAAACATGTAGTCCATCAGCAGTGATGATGTTGCACCAGAGAGAGCTTCAAACTGAATCAGGTTCATTTTTACTAATTTAAACTAATTGTTGTCTGTGTCTTGCAGGCGTCCGTGTCCTCTCCTGCCGCCTGCAGGGAGTTCCTGTATGTGGTGGACCTGCAGCGGTACACCAGAGACCAGGGATCCTCTGTCTACTTCCCCCAGGCTGTCCTCAACGGTAAAACCTGGGACAGGACGGGATAAATCCGGAAAGGCCACACTTATATATAGTCCACTGGTCTTACTGGTTTGTGTTGGGGTTTACTGGTTTGGTGTCTCCAGGTGACGACCTCTATGACGTCACACTGACAGACGGGGATTGCAGGCTTCGTGTGACTCTGGATCCTGGTCTGAACCGGCTGGTGGAGAGAAACGTCCTGCAGCCTGGGTCAGTGCTACGTAACGCCACCTTCACGCCCGCCATGACCGCTCAGCTCCCAGAATGCCCTGGGGCCTCTGGAGAGAGAGACAGGTAAGTGAGGACAGGTAGACTCTGCCGCTGTGATGTCATCAGTCAGGTTTGATGTTTCTGCTCCTGCAGCTACAGACTGGTGAGTGTGGAGGTCCAAGATGGAGCTCCAGGTGACGATGAGGAAGGTGGAGGCAGGAGGGTCGATGTGGACTGGGACTCTCTGCCCTGGTTTGGATCGCCAGAACCTGCAGGTAGAGGTGCGTCGATGTCGTCCACTCTGATCCAAACTGCATCTTTGATTGATTGATTGATTGATTGATCCCACAGGTCCTCTGGTTCCTCTGAGAGCCAATAGGAGCGTGTTTCTCCCACTGTGGAACAATGTGGACCACAGTGGGGAGGTGTGGAGGGAGACTCCGCCCACTGAGGAAGAGGAGGAGGATGAAGAAGAAGAGGAGGAGGAGGGTAGAGATACTGTCAGATGATTCGTTTGAATATTCATTTTTAAATTTGACTGTTTATCTTTAAAAATATAACTGTACTATAATTTAGTGATTGTGTAGTAGAGTAGTATTACACTGTTATTACAATAAATAAATAAGCAAAACAATTCAATACATTTCATTGAATTGGACTGAATTGAATGTTTGATTTGAATAAATGTGTGTGTGTTGGCAGCGTGGCGTCCTGCTGTGACGGTGTCGGAGCTGCGTGACTCCTTCCTGTCCGGTCGCCGGGGCGTTGCCAGGGGCGTCCAGCTGATCGTACGCATCATCAACAAGTCACACCTGATGTATTATGGGAGAACAGACCGGAACTGTGACTGTCCTTATAAGGTCAGAGAAGACACACACAAACACACACATAAGTGATTTACAGTAAATAAAGGAGAACCACAGATAGAACCCCCCCCCCCACTCTCTCTCTCTCTCTCTCCAGGCGGTGTTGGAGGTGTGTGACCAGACAGGACGTGTGTGTGTGGTGTTGTGGAACAGTGTGTGTGTCAGCTGGTATCGCTGTCTGAAGCCTGGTGACATCATCAGCCTGAGACGCTATAGAGTCAAACAGCATTACCAGGCTGAGCCAGATGACATAGGTACACACACACACACACACACACACACACACACACTCCCGTACCTTACCTGTACTATGAAGACCCCCTGCAGTGTTCTGGTGTCACGCCCCCTGAACGCCCGCCAATACACATACACTGATAATAAGAATGTTTCCTTAGATTATGTCTTTGACATCTTATTCTTCATTGATAAAGACAGGAAAGCTTCACAGGCAGCTCACAGGGGACACCTGGACACCTGTGGCTCAGGTGTTTGTCATCACTCTGTTTCTGTTGTTCTGTCCAGAGATCAGCGTGAACAGCAGAAATCCTGCCGCTCGTATCTCTGTTCTCCCAGAATCCTCTGTTTCACCTGAGTGTCTACCACCTGCACCTACCTACAGCTTCTACAACAGGTACACACACACACACACACACACACACACACACACACACACACACACACACTCTGACTCTCTCTCTCTCTGTCAGTAAGGAGCTCCTGGACCGTCCTCATGGCGTTGTGTGTGATGTCATCGGCCTGCAGACGTTCTCAGGACGACCAGAGCGAATCAGGAGCAAGGGTGAGGGTTGCCATGGTAACCAGGATCATACTGTATATCGATAGTATGATGCTTTAGTTTGTTTTTTGCTTTGTTTTTTCAATTTTCCTTAAACACACCACTCATCTGTGTGTGTTCATTGGTAGATGGCAGAGGGGCGGAGTTTTTGGAGTATCGCTGGCTGCGATTGGAGGACGGGACTAGCAATCAGCCAATCATGGTGAAGCTCTTCTCCACATCTCAACCTGAATCCCACCACAAGCTCCACCCATGTGAGACACACACACACACAGATTCAGACATAAATAAACATGTGTGTTAACATCTAGCTGTGTGTTTGCGGTGATGTTGCTGCTGCAGTGGTTCGGTAGTTCGGTGTGTTCACCTCCACGTTGTCAGGAAACACACATTTCGATTTTTAATAAGACTGAGAATACGTCTGTCTGTCTGTCTCAGTGTCAGTGGTTGTTTGTACCAGACTGAAGTTGATCAAAGCTGCAGATCGGACAGATGTCGGCTTCTACCTGACAAACACAGCGTACACACAGGTGTACTGCACAGGTAAACACACTGTATACAAGTCGAGAACTGTAGTGATATTTAATCAGCACTTTCTCACTGTGACCCCCCCTGCTGGCAGAAAGTGAAACAACACATCTGGATCTGGTCTTCTTATTCATTGGTCTGCTGAAATCTGTCCTCTCTCCTCATTGGTCGATTGGCAGGACTGGGCCACCACTCAGAGATGAGTTACCGTAAGCTCCGGCCGGTGCGACAGTTCCTCCAGTGGTTGAGGGGCCAGGATGACGGACAGGTGCTGAGCAGGGCTCTGATTGGAGGGTTCTTCATCTACCCGCCTCCTCCCGTCTCCTTGGAAACGTACATGAAAGAGAGGAGAGGTGTGCTGCCTGTCTACACATCTATTTCTTTTTAAAAAGTGAACTTTCCCTTTAAGAAGTGTGTGTGTGTGTGTGTGTGTGCCCGTGCGCACACAGGTGAGCCGGGCTTCCTGCGAGGGGCAGAGCTTCGGAGGGAGGTGGGAAGGCTCTGTTACCGGGAGCGACGCACCTTCTGTATCCAGGCAACTGTCACCATGGTTACGCACAGCCGCAGAGGAGAGGTGACTCAGAGATAACATTTTATATTGATCTTATTTGTTTGTTCCTTGTTTATCGTCATAGTAACCTTTTTACAAACATCTCAAATATTTACAAACAAAAAATATATATCAGAAAAAAATGCATATTTCAGAATCAGAAACTGTTTGTTGCCAAGTAACATACATTACAAGGAATTTGCCGTGGTCTGATGGTGCTGACGTAAAAATATAAAGACAAATAGATAAATAATGTAGGGGGTGGGTGCGTTAATGTAACGCAGGGGGGACAGGGGCGGTGTACGTTAATATAACGTATAACTTGTGTTTGTGTGTGTGTTGGGGGGCAGGGGGTCAATGTAAGTCTTTGGCCATGTTCGTCATTTAAACATATATACACATCATATATCGTATCTATCATATACAGAATACATACGTGCCTGCATATTTAAAGGAGGGGGGTGTAGAAGGCTTGATAGCATCTTATGTTATTACATATACGAGGATATTTGGGTCAGTTGTGGGTGAATTTAGCTCACTACTGCTCAGAGTCACACCTCTGACTGGCAACGGCAGCCGGGGCTGATGGGTATTGTGTTTTTTAGAGACAAATAAAACCTGTAAATAATTCAAGCTGCAGGTCAGAAGCTGTGTGATGATGATGATGATGATGGGACCTTCTACACTGTAATGTGTTCATGTCTCTCTCAGGAGGAGCGGTGTTTGTTTTGGACAGACCGAGCTTCATCTCTCTCCCCCTCCTCCACCTCCTCATCCTCCCCTCGCCTCTCTAAATCCTCCCCTCACCCATCTCCCTCCCCCTCTCTCTCTTCCTCCTCTCTCTTCCCTCCCCCCTCCACCCCTCGCTCATTCAGACCTCCTCTCTCCTCCTCTTCCTCTTTCTCTCCAACGTCTCCCTCCTCAGCCGTCAGTCAGCTGACGCCCCGTCCTCTGGACCTCAGAGCCGGGTGAGACGTTAAAACACATGAGTCACTTCACTCTGTTGTTTTCAGTGTTCTGGATTTACAGTCAAACTGTGTGTTTCAGCAGGAGGTCGTGTAAGAGGAAGCAGCTGCTGCAGGCTGGAACTCCACAGAAGAGGTGAGTGACATGTCAAGGTTTTTTATTGTCTTCTTCATCACTGTGCGGTAAACTAAAGTCAGAAGTTTCTACGCCCACATCTATCAGAATCAGTTTATTGCCAAGTAACATATAATCTGACAGACAACAAGCATGTAAAAATATAAAGGTAAAAGAATAAGATAAGATAGTGTCCGGGGTGGGAGGGGTCGGCAGCGATCTTCCCTGCTCTCCTCAGGGTCCTGGAGGAGTACAGGTCCTGAAGAGATGGGAGGTTGCAGCCGATCACCCTCTCTGCAGAGCGGATGATACGCTGCAGTCTGCGTCTGTCCTTGGTGGAGGCAGCAGCGTACCAGACGGTGATGGAGGAGGTGAGGATGGACTCTATGATGGCGGTGTAGAAGTGAACCAGCATTGTTTGTGGCAGGTTAAACTTCCTCAGCTGCCTCAGGAAGTACATCCTCTGTTGGGCTTTCTTGATGAGGGAGCTGATGTTCAGCTCCCACCGGAGGTCCTGGCTGATGATGGAGCCCAGGAAACGGAAGGACTCCACAGTGTCCACTGGAGAGTCACACAGGGTGATGGGGGCGAGGGGGGCTGCGCTCTTCCTGAAGTCTACAACCATCTCCACTGTCTTTGAAGCGTTAAGCTCCAGGTTGTTGCTGTTGCACCAGGTCACCAGGTGGTCAATCTCCCACCTGTAGGCAGACTCATCCTCTCCAGAGATGAGTCCGATGAGGGTGGTGTCGTCCGCGAACTTCAGGAGCTTGACAGACTGGTGACTGGAGGTGCAGCTGTTGGTGTAGAGGGAGAAGAGTAGAGGAGAAAGAACGCAGCCTTGAGGGGAGCCGGTGCTGATCGTCCGCGAGTCTGAGACGTGTTTCCCCAGCTTCACGTGCTGCTTCCTGTCAGACAGAAAATCTGTGATCCACCTGCAGGGGGGGTCAGGCACGTTGAGCTGGGAGAGCTTGTCCTGAAGAAGAGCCGGGACGATCGTGTTGAAGGCAGAGCTGAAGTCCACAAACAGGATCCTGGCATAGGATCCTGCGGAGTCCAGGTGCTGGAGGATGAAGTGTAGGGCCAAGTTGACGGCGTCGTCTACAGACCTGTTGGCTCTGTAGGCGAACTGCAGGGGGTCCAGCAGAGGGTCTGTGATGGATTTGACGTGGGACAAGACCAGGCGTTCAAATGATTTCATGACCACAGAGGTCAGGGCGACGGGTCTGTAGTCATTTAATCCTGTGGGCCCTGGTTTTTTGGGGACGGGGATGATGGTGGAGGCCTTGAAGCAGGCTGGCACGTGGCATGTCTCCAGTGAGGTGTTGAAGATGTCCGTGAACACCGGAGACAGCTGATCGGCGCAGCGCTTCAGGCAGGATGGGGAGATGGAGTCTGGTCCAGCAGCTTTCCGGGGGTTTTGTCTCTTGAAGAGCCTGTTCACATCTCTTTCAAGGACAGACAGAGGTGTCGATGCTGGAGGAGGGGGGGCGCTGTGGGGGGCAGTTGTGGTGGTAGGAGGTGTGAGAGTTCAGCCCCAGGTGTGATGAGGGGGTTGGGGCTGTTGGGCTGGAGCTGGTGGGTGATGGTGTGGGGGATGGTGTCAGGACTGTCCCATTGTCTTTCAAAGCGACAGTAGAAGTCGTTGAGGCTGTTGGCGAGGCGTCGGTCGTTAGCAGAGTTGGGGGCTCTTGGCTTGTAGTTGGTGATCTGTCAGAGTGTCTGGTCAGAGTGTCCCAGTGCAGCGCGGGTGACGGCGTGAAAAGCGTTACTGACTGTGGTGTAACAGTGATCCAGAGTGTTCCCCTCCCTGGTGGGGCATTTAATAAACTGTTTGTATTTGGGGAGTTCATGTCTGAGATTACCTTTGTTAAAGTCACCGAGGACAATAACTAAGGAGTCCGGGTTGGTCTGCTCCGTTTCCAGTATCTGGTCGGCGAGTGCGCGCTGTGCGTCCTGCACGTTGGCCTCCGGTGGAATGTAAACACCGACCAGAATGAATGAAGCGAACTCACGGGGGGAGTAGTAGGGTTTACAGTTTATGAAAAAGGTTTCCAGGGAAGGAGAACAATGCCGTCGGATCACTGTCACGTCGTTACACCAGCTGCTGTTGATGTAGAAACAAATACCTCCACCCTTTGTTTTGCCGGAGAGGTGCGCGTCGCGGTCCGCTCGGAGAAGCTGGAATCCGTCCAGCTGCAGCGCCGCG